>NC_142530.1:10992500-11035000 GCF_964205215.1 Stylophora pistillata
AATCAGAAGTCAAACTCGCAGTTTCTACAGCGAGCCTAATCAAAAGTTTTCAAGCGCTGCGATCTTTCTTTTGAAGTCTCGATACATTTTCCTCCTGTTTGCCATGTTTACCGATTTATTCATGAATTGGTAATTTACTGGTTACCCTTATGCCGTTTCCGCGACTTGAGAAGAGTTATATCGAAGATGCTTGTTTTCTCGGCTTACCTTTAAAGCCAGTTTCATCTCACTACAAAGAATACTCATTTCGAAAGCCTACATCACATTAATTTTTTTATACTTTGTCAGAGACCAGCTAACTTCAGGATTTTAATTATATTTCGTCAGGTAAGCCAAGAACATCAACCAAGAGAGGGATGTCGTATTTTTCGAAGCGAAAATCTGTCTTACACTCAGTCTCACTTTTATCTTGCAATGTAAATCTTTCATAATTACAATAAAGATACTGTGGATTTTTCGACTTGTTAACATCATACAACAACAGAAATTCATCCTCATTGATGATTTCCTCGCAAAAACTTAAAAGAAGTTCGTCCGGCGCTTTCCTGAAGGACGCTATTCTCGACCAGGGGCTGGAAAAAGTTCGAGTCTTGTTTACCATTTCTTAATTCCCGCACAAAGAACGGCGTTCTCGCCCCAGGCTTTTATATGCCGTGAAGTCCCAGAAGAAGACGCCGTCCTCGTCCCTAATAGGGACAAAATGGCTAGGGATGCCTCTGTACAGCTTAGGATGGCTAGGGATACTTAAGTACGGCTAAGGATGGCTTGGGATGCTTAAGTATGGCTAAGTATAGCTATGGATGGTTAAGTGCGGCTAAGTATGGCCATGGATGCCTAAGTGCAGCTAAGCATGCCATTGGCTATGGATTGCTAATTAAGGCGAGGTACCAGACCTCTACACCCGGACCACTTCGTGACGGACCACTACGTGAGGTCCTACACTAAGTAGTTACCGCGACGAACTATAGACTTCAACAGTCGACTGAAACATTGCAGAATCCACGCAAACCCTCTACAAAGGTATTCAAGGTTTCTTTTACGGTGGCAACGAGATTCAAAAATTTTTCTTACCCTTTGATGTGATGTACTTGGGATCCATACACCAATTTTCGTTGTTATCAGCGCGCCAGGCCAAGTGATCTGGACGGCATATACCTCGGAGACCTCGGACATTTGCATGTCCATCTGTTTCCTGAGGTTTTCCTCTGAATCACTGCAAGCTCTCTTAACTTCGCCATACAAGTCTACCTTTTGTGTCCTCAGGGTAAATAATTCAACACCATTTATGACGATACAGTTTTCCCGTGGGTTTTTTTTTTAGAAAAAAATCACTTAAATTTATGGGTGAAAGTGTAGAACAATAAAGGAAATTAATGTTAACTAATCGATAAATCGACAAGGCTAACAAATATTGTTATGATGAGGATCTAAAAGGGTACTATAACGCTGATAGGTGATTTTATGCATGGATAACACAGGGTTTTCAAGTTCTCGCCAGATTATGCAATTTCAGCTATTTTTTTCGAATTAATGAATGACAGCAGAGCGGGTATTAAGGTGCTTCTGCGGGGGGGGGGGGGGGGAGGGGAGGAGGAAGGGTTTATAAGGGCAGAAATGTTCCTTGACAAGCCAAACCAGAAAGTCTCATGAAACATGAGATTTTGGATGAAAGTGCACCAAATTATTGCAAGAGAAGTTTAAAACTTGTACATAGAATGTTTGGGTGTGGGGCACTTGTGTGTGGTAGAAATTATTTTTAATTAGTATCTTCAAGGAGTTAACAGGGTAGGAAGAAGAGTTGGTTAAAGTTTGGTGTATCTTTTGAGTGCAAGGTGTTTAATCTGAGTTAAGATCACTGAAGTGTCCTTTATAAATGGAGGCAGTGTGGCCGAGTGGTTAGAGTGTCGGACTCGTAATCCGCCGCTCCCGGGTTCAAGTCCCACCCTGACCACTGGATTTGTTTCACAGTGGCCCCGAGTTCAGATCCTTGGCCACCCTTGTAAATAGCCAACTGGTTTGCCTCCAGCCAGTTGGGGTTCTTAATGATGTTATGTTCAATTTAGACCATTTGTTTCATTTGTTTGCAAGGACCACAATGGAAACTACTGGTTCATCAGTAATTGTGTAATCCTATAAAAAGACTTTTTTTTTTTTTTTAACTACCAATTTGGAGCTAAAATGACACCTTCATGGGTACTTATTTTAGGAATCTTTAATATGTAATTTAATATTGTGGTCATCCTTACGGATCAGTACATGTCAGTCTTTTTGTTTGGTATTCTTAGGACTGTATGATTACACAGAGGAAAAGGTGATGACGGAATTAATTAAGGTGTTTGTCTATGGGACCTTGAAAAAAGGATTTGCAAACCATTACCTCATGCAGGATGGGAGAAATGGAGTGGCACGATTTATAACTATTGGACATACCAAGGATGTTTTCCCACTTGTTGTTGGGACAGATGCATCCATTCCTTTTATGCTTCCAGTGAAAAATCAAGGAAAGGTACTTAAATACAGCATTTACATCAAACAGCATAATAACATTAAACAGTGGAAGACACTTAGCATGACTATCTGACTGGTAAGATTATAATGTAAGTTACTCCAGCCCTGGGGAGAAACTGAACTTCTCAACAGTTGCTGGATGAAATTGTCACCACAGTCTGACCTCTGACTTAAAGGGATAAATTTGTTAACAAAATGGTTCACATAGTACTCTTGGTGACTGTTTCAGTCTTTCGAAGATCCAATGTTTTTTATTTTCTTTCAATGCATCCAATCCTCTTTCTCAAACAAGGATTTAGAATAGTGGGTGCTTCCTTCACAGTTTTCATACTTCAGGCTACAATGGCAAGAGAATGAAGACTTCACACTACTTTGTTTGAGCCCATAATATCCGAGAGGGTACTTCTCTAAGGGATTAGAATCAAAATCATTCATTTTATTTTCTGACCAATGACTGGTTTGTGTTATCTTTTATGTATCAGCAAGTCCATGGTGAGATATATGAAGTTGACAAGAATGTTCTGAGTAAACTAGATGATTTAGAAGATCATCCAACATGGTACAAGCGTTCAAAATGTGACATTGTCACAACTAAAGGAGCAACAGGAATTCAAGAAGGGGATATTGTACCATGCTTTGCCTACTTTTTAACTGACTTCAAAGCATCATTCTTATCCCAAGATTTTCTCAATGAATACACCCTTGAGTGTCACCAGGCATACCTTGAATCTGACAAAAGATCCTTGCCTTATGATGTGAAACTCCAGTCTCAAAGAAAATGACCAGGAATTAACTTATCAAGGATTCTGCATTTATTGGGTCATTTAAAGACTGTTAGAACAACTCTTCACACACAGAAAGACACAGAATGTCCTTTCCACTTCTACAAACTATATCTGTCTTTAAGTTAAATCTCTAGAAAAGGAGTGTGGACTTTTCAAGACTAAAGCAGAGTCTTGTATATTAACATCACTTTAATAGAAAGTGTAATTAAGGTTCCTTTTACATGCTACAATTACAATACAATTTTTGTAAGGAAAACTATTCACTCTTAGTGTTATCAAGTATGCTACGTACAATCCTATTTTGCTCCATAATAGTTTAAAACCCCTTTTTCAGTTATCTAAGCTTTGAAAAGCCACACAACTAACAATATGAATTTTTTAAAATTTTAGGTCTTGGATGCCTTGATGGGAAAATAAAATTTGAACACTGTATTACATTTCAGGTTACTTAAAGGAAAATTTTGATAACATGATTAAGAACTAGAAACAAGGTAACACTCAGAACACTCAGCTTACTCTGTAAATTATGGAATAATTACTAATTAAAGATTCATTATTCAGCAACCCCATAGTCCATTCGTTTCAAGATTCTAGATTAAAAGAGAAAAGTGCATTTTCCAAATGTAACCTCAGGGCAACAATTAAGACCTTCTTGCTATTTTGATTACTTGATACTTGGACATAACTTTGCAATGGCTGACTTTCCTCATCCTAATGGGAATTCCTCATCCTAATGGAAATTTCATTTCTTCATCATAGTACAATTTTTCCAGATTGCAACTACAATTTTCCATTCAGCTTTTAAGAACACCATTTATTTGCGCTAAAAACTTCTGTTTATTTATTTATGTTTATTTATTTATGTTTATTTATTTATTTATGCTAAAAACTTCATATTTTAACCAAAACATTTTGTTTGTATCAAGTAAAATTATTTAAGTACAAAGGTGCAGTGAAAATGGCCCAAAAGTTTAGCAACTTTATGATGCATGGAATACCACACAGTGACTGCAATTTCAAGCAAGATAATATGTTAAGGTTAAACTGAGGTTATATTCAGATCATTTCACATTGAAATGAGTGAACCAGTTGTTCAGTTATCAATGGAAACCTTTGTTTGAGAAATAGCAGAATGATGCCAGTGCCTTAATCATAATAAGTACATTGCCAATCTAAGAGTGACTCCACTAAGATCAGTGAGGAGAGAGTGAAGAATTTTTAGTGCTGGATACATAGCTATATATGGCTTTCTCGAGAAGTTCAGCTCTCTTCATTTCTTCATCATGAATTCTTTTGATTTCATTGTCTTTGCATCTGAGCTGTTCCTTTAGGTGTTCCAATTCACTTTCCATTATGCCTATTGCATCCCGGTGTCTTCTGGTCATTTCCATCATTCTACTTTCCAAGTCAGAAATTTTATCTCGCAGCTCAGACTGAGTTTTCCTTTCTGAGTCAAGTTCAATTCTTGACCGATTTACCTCAGTTCTATAATCTGCATCTTTCTGTTCCACTTGCTGCTTCAAAGTTTCTATTTGCCTTCTAAACACATCATTGTCTCTGTTTGCAGAGTTAAGCTGAGACTGCAAATCTGTGATCTGAGTTAACTGTTTTGTGTTTTGGATTTGAAGCTCACTCTGTGATTGCTGGATCTGAGATATGTGCTCATCATACTGTCTGGACCTAGTAATTTCATCTTGTTTTAACCTTGTCTTTGTGTTTCGGAGTTCTTCATCCGAGGAGATCCTCAATGACACCAACTGAGATTTTAAACTGCTAACTTCTTCTTCAAATGCATTCTTCTCTTCCTCCAACTTCATTATCTTTTCTTTTATAGTTTCACGATATTCCAGAGCTTTCTCTTGAAGATTGCTCACTTCTTTTTGTAGCCTTCTTTCAGTATTTAGAAGCTCTTCCTGGAATTTTTGATCACTAGCCTTTCCCTTATCTGCAAACTGGGTTTCCATGGTTTCAATATCTTTCTCTAAAGTACATATCTTATTCTCATGGCTCTTGTTTCTTCTTTCAAGAATGTTGATTGTGTTTTCTAACTCCTGGTTTTTCTCTAGAACCTCATTCATCTTCACTCTGTGGAGGAGCTCTGTTGCAGCCTTGCTTTCCTTTTCCTCTTGCAGTTCTTCAGTTAGTGTTTTTACTGCAAGCTTCTGTTCAGAGAACATTTTTCTTGACAAAAGTAATTCCGATTCAGTGGTGGACAACTTAGATGATAGAGAATCAAATGCTGCTTTCCTTTCATCCAAAGCTGTTCTCAAGTGATCTATCTTGATTTGCATACTTCTATTAAGCTGTTCCTGACTTGATCTCTGTTGGTCAATTTCTTCTTTCAAACTTGACACCTGACAAAAATAATGAGATCTGGATTTGAATATAAAACATGTGTACCATTCCATATAATTCTTGTAGCTTAGGAAATGTGAATAATGTATATATGCACCAAATAGAATCGCTCAATCAGGGATGCCTGACACTTCATGTGATGGACTCTAGCTTGAGAGGTCCTTGTGTCTTGCTGGGTCATTAACTTAAGTTCTTGGGCAAGATTATACCCTCATGGATAATACACTCCACCTTAGTGGAGTTTGAATAAAGACTAAAATCTGTTGGGGAAGCCAAACAAATGCTTTATTTTTGGAGGTGGTGGGGGGGGGGGGAGGTGTGATCTGCCTTGAACAAGCGTCCTAACCAGGAGGAATATCAATACTCCAGTAGTCACTTTATGCTGTGGAAATCGAGATAAGCTCCAGCCAGCTCCAGCCAGATAGAACACCTCAGATTTCCACCTTCACTTTATTCAAAATACAGTAAGATGCTTTTACTTACATTTTGAAAATAAAAAGAGAAGCACCCTTAAGGGTGGAATGACCATATTCTGTTTTACGATTAGTCATCAGTTTAATGGTAATAGAGCATACCTCCTGCCTTTTTTGCTCTTGTGTCATTTCTAATTCTCTTGCTAAAGCCTCAGTTTGTGCCTGATGTTCTTCAAAAGTTACCTGTCTGTCACTGTTCTGTTGGATAGCAACAGACAAAGCCTGAACAATATCTTGAGGAATGTTGTTCCCTGTGTGGATGTTAAATGACATCAATGAAGCAAATAATAAAAAAAACCTGGATCAGTTTGAAAGCAGATTGTAACTTCCAAAATTTTGTGATAAACACTACATGGAATAATTTCTCAGTGATTTTACTTTTGCTCTCAGTCTCTAGTTGACAGTCAAACACGACCTTACTCTACTCCCCACTATCAAGTAATCATTTGTGAAATCAGTGCTTTTTTCCCTCCCTTTTTTCTTTCTTTCTTTCTTACTTTCTTTTATCAAAGAGCACAATTCCTCTAATACTAACACAAAATATCAAACAGGACAAAAAAAAAATAACATATTAACTGAAGGTGAGTTTAGTCTGTGGACTAAAGGCCACAGTTGTTCAAAAGTTGGATAATGCTATCCACTGGATAAATCTCAATCCGGTGGATAACGCTATACATTTTTTCTATCACTTATCCACTGGATATCAATTTATTTATTGGATAGCATTATCTGCTCTTAATACAACTGGGTCCAGGAGTATTATCATAAAAGATAATCATCACCAACCCAGTTTTTGAGAATCCCTTTCCTCTGTGATAGGTATACCCCTAGAAACCTCACCTGTGAGTTCTAACCCCACAAGCCTTTTGTTAAACTTTAAAGCTTCCAGCAATTCCCTTCCACCAAGGAGGCCGACATTATTCCAGCGTAAATCTAGACCTCTTAAACACTGGTTACGCTTTAATGCAACCGCGATTTGACTTGCTCCTTCATGGGTAATCTGATTATTCCTCAAATCGAGAAATAGTAACACTTGATTGTGAGCCAGTCCCTCGCAAATAGCTCTCATTCCATTATTCCACAAGCCAAGCGAGTTCCACTCGATAAGTAGACTGCGAACACACCCGTTTCTCTTAAGGAACTGACCCAAGATTTCTGCAGCCCCTGAGCGAATGTTATTCCCTTTCAAGTTCAACCGTTTGACGGCCTTGTTGTCCATCAAGCCTCTAAGAATGATTTTGCTTGATTCTTCACTAAGCAAACAGTCGGATAAATTTAGCTCTTCAAAGAATAGGTCGTCTGTAAGAGTACTAACAAGTGCATTACAGTCCTCTGGAGTTAGATTACAACAGGAAAGATCTAACTTCGTCCCACTCTCTGGAGTTGATTTACCTTCGCTAATCAATTCGTCATCTGAATAGCTTCGAATATGATTTAGAACACCTTCCAATGGAAATACGTGATGTTCTCGACATGTTCTAGAGTAGCGTTTGTGAAACTCTTCCATCTCCTGCAAATATTTTGCTTTGTACTCGAATGAACAATAAATCGACGCTGCAACAAGTGGTATCCCAACGGACACTAATATTGAGTCAACTACGTCAAATATGGCATTGGAGGTGTCCTCGGTGGTACGACTGTGGGAACGCTTGGCTGTGCTCAGTAAATATTCTTGCGTGTAGTCATGGCAACGACCGAATGTTTACAGAATTTTATAATAGCTACTAGTTTGTTCTTTTCCGTGGTGTTTTTGGCGATGAGTGCAGTTTTGAAGTTCTGACTTGTCTAGGCTGTTTAAAACAGTCACAAGCTCGAATTTCAAGGTGATTACAAGTAACTTGTAATTAGAACCATTAAGAAACTAATTGGGGTTATTTTTATAACAGTTCTATTCATTCAAGAATCAACAAGTGACTTTCACCATTAGGACGTTAGGATGCAAAAGAACAGTGGATGTGGAGCAGTGCAAGTTACTTATCGCTCTAAAGTTGATTTCAATGTCACGCAGACCCTGATCCGTTCCCGAAGTGACTGTTTCTTGGAATCAAAGCGTGCGCGTGAACGAATGCTCAAGGAAAAAGAATTGAAAAACCGAACTCCATGGGACATTAAGCCACCCGACTTCACACTTCAAATCTACCGTCCAAAGCCTCCCAAACGAAACACAAGAGAATCTATGATACCAGGATACAACGAAGACGAGTGGAATGAAAGAGCAAAGGAGAGAACCAAACAGAGGATTGAATTTAAACCTAGTGTTTTACCAAAAATTCTGCAGCCCCTGGTATCACACAAGGTGCCTTTCTCTACTCATTTTCGTATTCCGGACTCTCATACAGCCAAAATCAAGTACGTTAGGGAAGGTGTACATGAACGTGATCCTTATGTCACTCCAGGGCCACATGCCTTCAGAGGGGATGACTTCAGACCGGTAAGTTCTGTATACCTTGGTAATCAATTAAATGAAATGTGTTATAATGTTATCTCATTAATGTTTCATAAAAGAGCGACATAAAAGTGCACACTGACGCGAGTTTTCACCCACCAGGTCATGATTCAAGACAGAGGATACCTTACTCTCTCTCTCTCTCTCTCTCTCTCTCTCTCTCTCTCTCTCTCTCTCTCTCTCTCTCTCTCTCTCTCTCTCTCTCTCTCTCTCTCTCTGCACCTCTAAATTTGAAAGGAAAAAATTATTATAAGCTTAATTATGTCAGCTAATTTTAAACGAGATGGCACATCATGACAGGGCATGAGGCAACTAAGTTTTATTAATTGCCACTCCACCCCAGATGGGATGCCACATTTTGTTCCATATTTTATCTGGTTTCTCTGATAGTTTGGCAGTACCATAATACTCCTGGGTGGAGTGGGGTAATGTAGGAGTAAAGCATGTTGCCCAGGAACTAAAAAGTGACCCAGTCAGGGCTCAAATCCTCGTCTTCTCATTAGGAATCCAGTGCACTGACTACTGAGCTACCAAATTTTCTACAAAGGAAATTTTTTCTGCCAAATCTGAGCAGATAATAGGCTGGGACAGTATAAGTTAAAAATATATGGACATACTCCAAATTTGTGATTTTTTTTTAGCTGGAAAATCCAAAGAAGTATGGTTTGCCAGAGTTTGAGACTACTTACGATCATGATCCAGGAAATCTGAAGTTCAAGTCGAGAACATTAAATGTTCTATATGACCGTAAGTGTGGTGTTCCAATTTAATACACTTAAATGGAAAGTATGCTCAGCACAACCTCAGCGATATTCTAATTCTAAATATAACATCAGCAATTTAATTTAATTTTTGATTGTAATTCAATTTTAATGTAATTTAACAGGCTTTGCCGTCGAGTTAAATGATATTGATTGTCACGAACGTCACGAAGAAAAGAATTAAAACTGCATATAAAGTGTTTGGACTTAAGCTGCTCCATACTTTAGACAAAGTCATGCTTCTCTGATTTATAAGAATTTCATCACTTAAATTCATCTGTGTGAAAATTTTCAAAAAGGTAAATTCACAAGAAATTATGATCTTGACATGGCTAAATTACAGTGTAATAAACACGATCTTAGCAAAAATGAAACGTGATTACCAACCTATAATTTCTAAATAATGTAATGTTGCTTTGACAGACTGTATTTTATGTTTAATCATCAAATTAATCAATTAGATAACTCAGTTTGAGCTCTCATAGGGCAGCTGTGTAGGCATCATGCTTGTAATTGGACAGGGTAGTAGGACAGTTGACATCATTGTCATGCTTGTGTATAAATAGCCAATACCTGACATGTGCACATACTTTTTTCAGGCATTTTGCAGAGTTGATTGTTGTTTTTCATGAAAATGTATAACTGATGTCTAGTTTCTTTCTCAAATGTTACCATAGCTTTTATAAATTGGTTACAGAACTTTATGTTGTCCAATTCTGTTAGCAATCATACTCATGATTAACAAATCAGACTTCATCCTGCTCTGTGGTCATCCAATTTAGCCTGCTATAGCCACCCCATCCCCTCAAAAAAATCAGGGAGGGAGCTCCCTCCCCGATTTTTTCAAGGGGATGGTGCGGCTGTACACAGGCTAATCCAATTTTGTTAATCACTCGTATGATTACAGACCAAAATGTTATTAATTTTATTATTAATCCCCTCTTTAGCCTATATAGATCAGTTTATAAATTTTAAGGATGGTTATAGAAGACAGATGATAACCTACAAAGAAGAGGAGCCTGAATGGGATAAGGCACTCATCCTACACAAAGGGGTAAGTAGTGTAAAGCAAGTTGATGGAAACCTTGTAAATAATTCAGTGCCTGTGTGGCCAATTACCTTGAGTACCAACACCTTTCTTGCCTTATTATGCATCTCATATTAACTTACTGCACAGTATTTATATTATTTGTGTTAGTGATCAGGAATGACTTATTTCATTATGATATTATTGTAAATATAAGGAGAAAATGGAGATGAAGGAGGCTGGACTGTCATGGAATTATTAATATCTTTGATTAACAGCTCCCTGTAGTATCAATCAGTGGATCTAAATTGTTCTTCTACTAATTAAAAATAGGTTACAACCCAACCCCTCCCTTCCTACCCTCTCTCTCCCTCTCTCCTTTCCTATCTATCCCATCCCCTGGACATAAAATGTATTCAGCAGTACATTGCCACAACAAGATACTGGACAGGTTGGAATTTGTGTGATATGACTCTAGTGAAACGCATCATGGAATCTTGTTTGGATATAGCTCAGGGGGTCAATCATCATGCATACCTGTCACAGAAAATTTTTTCCTTGTGTCATGCAGTCCCAGTCTTTAAATTTCCTCCAACTAACTTTGCGATCTAAAAAAGTTAGATTTTTTAAAAGTCTGGATTCAGTGTGAATGCTACACCCACAGGTCTGATGAGAGGGAGGGGGGTTCAAAACCCCCCAGACTCTACCCGTGGATGTGCTAAGTGCTACAAACACAATTTTCTTTCAATTGACAGTCTTAGCTTACTTTTAAATTCCACTGTTTGTCTTGATCATTCTGGATTTTCACTGACATCACGTGTGCAATTGTACAATGCTTATCAAAGCAAAGTACAAGTTTCCTCGTCTTACTCAACTTGACATAGTCGAGACTGTTCTTCATTTCTCTTTCACAAAATTTTTCAGCCATACAATAAGGGTCGCACCCCAGGAAGTGCTCTGATGAGACAGATAGCCAAACAGCTTCCATGGTGTTCACCACAAGATAAGATTGAACAATTTGCAAGGCCTGACATTTTTGACGATAAAACAATTGACTGGTTAGAAGTAACAGCGCATAGCAAAGACCTCAACAGGATCTAGAAACTGACTTGAGCATGCAGAATTTAGTCCCAATGTATATAAATACAATTGAGGATTACATGACATAATGACAGGCAAAACATGCCACAACTCATTGTGCATCACATCATCCAGGATTCTACAGCTGTACATCAAAGTCATATGACTTGAACTTATGTCAAAGACTGCAGTAAAGGTTGTTCTACTGTTCAAAAGTTAACAAGTATTCACTGATGTGGAGCTGCAAAGTGGCAACTGAAGATAAATATCTACCACTTTCACCAACACTGAGGTGAATAATTGTTCATCAAGTATGTGTACCACACATAAACCGAAAAAAAATTAGTTCATCTGTTTATTGACCAAAAAATGGTTGGAAATTAAATCTCCTTGGTTGCTTGGAGGTGAATAATAATTGCTAATCACTTTGAAGCAGCCAATCAGCATGCATGAAAAGTACTTTTCACCTGTGTGGTACATATACACTAGTTCAAAAATCTCAGACCAGACAGTATTCACTCTCTAAAAGTTTATTCCAAAACATGTCTCACTACTCTTTGATAATGAATTACAAACAATAATGTGCTATTGACTGAAATTTTATACAATCACATAGCGGTAAAATGAAATGAACAAGATTATTTAATTTGTTTGTATAGAATTCTCTTTTGTGTGTTATTGTTGCTTTTTATCCCAGATATTATGTACAGATCAAACATAATATTTAAGAATATTTCATTTCAAATTTTTCTTGATCGATATTAAAGAGCAGTTGATATCCTTTCATCAAGAAGAGTTGCTGTAATAATTATTATTTATTGACAAAAGTAAGGAGGCACAACTATTTTGTAAATGCATGTGTGGGTACTCAAGTAGTTATTATCAATAAATGCTTAAAAACTTTGACTTGAGATTGAAATTCTACCAGATGATTCCACCTTCCTACAGGACATTTTAGAGTAAATATCATTTAATTTTGCTCTCTTCAAAGACACTTCAGGTTATAATTAAAATGTTCTATCTGAATAAGTACAGATTCAAATCTAAGTCAAATAACTTCACTCAGGCTAGATTAAAATTATGTGCCTCTGATATACAACTGAGGAGAAACATTTCAGGAGGGAGCTATTTAATTTTAGTGGGTTTTTTTCTCCCAGTAAGGGTTACATTTTACATTACATTTTTACATTATTTTATATAGCGCAGACATCTATGTGGATATATTCGGTCGCGTTTAACAGTATCATAAGGTTGAAATCGTAAGGGTTCTGATCACACTTAAATGTAATGAATCAAATTTTTAACTACAAACCATGAGCATGTACTGAAATGATTCTCACAAGTGGGTGGCAAATTTCAGAAGTTCTCTGTTCTCATAGAGGAGTCTAATCACAGGTGAGCTACACTTAAAGAAATTCCAGAAAAGAAGCCTGAATTGTTACCATTTCTTCCTCCTACACCCCTTCCTCCCCTTGTTTTATTACTAGTAACTGATTGCCAAAGTTTTAAAAGTTTCTTAAATGTAATATTTTAACATCATAATAAATAAAACTTTACATTTTCTGGAAACTTTCTGATAGAAAATTTAAAATGCAATGAGAACTTCAGCTCAAAGATTCAAGATAAATCTGCATGTCTTTGATAATTCAAATAAATAACATTTACAAGCCAGCAAACATCCTCAAGTAAAAGTTTCCACTTTTGGCAGCTGTCATTATGAAAAACTCTAATGTAATATGAATCACATTTATTTAATAACCTTTTTCATCATACAATACAAAAGAATGGATGTGCTAACACTTAAGGAACTGAGAAACTTAAGACATTATTTATTTTATTACATCCATTTTGAAATCACTGGTGGTCCCTGTAATCTGATTGGCTCTAATTAGTGCAATTTAATCACAAATCGCACCATTTTTTGCTCTAAATCACATCATTTTATGATTGACTGAGTTTATGACACATGACGTCAAAGTCTTTCTGAGTTGCATACAAAATAAGATGTAAAATATTTAGAAACTGGCTCAGTTCTGCATCAATAAAATATTTGAATTGACCAAGTCCTGTATTTGGGCGATTTCAAAATGGATGTAATAAATTGGTAATTGAACCTCGTGTTGTGCAATTTTGGTCTGAAATCATACTCGTGGTTTCAAACTGAACTTGCGCTGCGTGCACATTCGATTTTGAAATCACGCGTATGATTTCAGCCCAAATTGCACTCCACTCAGTTCAATTACCATTATAAATTAAGACAATTACTTTTAGACAAAAGGGTACTAAATATTCAAAACTTATGTTTAAAGATACAGTTGTTTTTTTTTTTAAAGACAACAAGTTGAAAGCTGCCATAGTGTGTCAACACAGTTGAGTCACAAGTACAGTGTCAATTCTGAAGCTGCTTAATCTTCTGCCAATACTTTGAGACTTCTACACCTTCCCAAGAAAGATTACCACTTGGCTTAAAAATACTGTAAGAGATGGGAATAAAAATAATTTATTAACCTCAGTACACACTAACATTATGTACCCAGCAATTAAAATGAAAACTTTGTGTAGCTTTCTTTTGCATGGCTGTTACTCCAACATTACTTTAAAACTGAAGCCAACAAAATGCTAGATGGGGTCTTTTTATAGGCTCACTCTGTATTTTAAGTATGGAATTTTGAACAAGCACATTCAATCTTATTTACAAGGACTTGGACAATCTTAAGCAGGCCATAGTCAATGATATAATCAATCGAGCTTCACTTTAATCTCCACCATTAACGCATTAATAGCGATGATGTCTTTTCCTCCAGTTTTTATTTGACATTGGGTCAGCTGGGAAAAGTCCCATCACTTACAGTACCACACTCAAAGATGAAGACTGATTATGAATTAACAAGGAAACTTGAATCCAACAGTTCTCACACAGTTCTCAGTGGCACTTAGTTCAGTGGGAATTATATGAGCCATTGTTTGAGTACATGCTTTATCACTGCTACAAAGATTAAATCCAGAACTGTATATTTCCAAGGAGAAACCATAACAAGATCACGTTAGATAAAGAAAATAAAGGGGTCTTCATTTTCCAGTCTTTAAGTTATTCAGGTCTTCCTTTTAGGGTCTTCATTTTTGGGTCTTATTTTAGATCTAACTGTGAGCATATGAAAATCATAATATAATTATCTAAACAGCGGCCAGTTAAGAAATTAATATCAAATCCATCTTTGCAGTAATGAACACTACTTATTTAATAAGCAGTTGTGAAAGTAAGGCCTGAAAAAAAATTCAGGACTGTACTGGAATTAAACCCATGACCTTTGCAAATTTTACCAGTGCAGGGCTCTACCAACTGAGCTAATAAATGAGCCAACTGGGTGCTGGTCATTATGATGGTTTGTAATAAACCCATGAAGTGATGAATAAATGACTGTGAATATACGAAAATCATATATGTGAACTGCTGGTTAAGAAATAATCATCAAAGCAATCTTTGCAGGTCTTTGGTCTCTTTGTTTTCACTACAACCAGTAAATTGTTCCACATTCATGACTTGCATCATGAGTACAGAGCTATGAAAATTTAGTTTGCAGGAGATCTTGCCTCTTGTGGGACACCATCTATGCTTGACATTTTATGCTTTCCCTTGCAAGTCATTCTACTTTTTATCTTGTCACAATTCACACAAAACAAAAAAAGAAAAACCTACATACTTGTCCCTTATATACTGCAGACATCTGCTTTCAGCTTCTGATAATTCTTGACTAACAGCATCAATATTTTTCTGAAGATTTTGAATGCTGGCAGTGCTAACCAAGGTAGTTGGAATTTCTTCAAAACCCAGGGTGAAATGAAGTGCTAGCTTGGAGATATCAACCCCTTGTTCCTTTAAGAAAATTAGACAAAAAATATTTTTTATATTCATTGAATAAAAGCGGGTGAAAAAAAAACCTTTGCACAAAGATAGTCTAGGTGTTTCAAAATCATAGAACAGAGAAATCTCAGGCAAATTATGTTACTTTACAGCTAAGACAACTCTAAGACATTATTAAATGATATTTTAGTCTGTAATTTAAGTCAGGCAAATTTATATTGATTTTACAAAGAAAGTGGAAGTTTTTTGTTTAAGAGGTGATTATTCTTGAAAAATCGAACAAACAAGCATGTGCAAAACAGCAAAAAAAATAAAAGAAGATTAAAATATTTCCATAACTGACTAGCAACTAACATCATTATTATAATAGCAATTCTAAACATAGAATCTGATGAAAAAAATCCTTCCAGTGAATATTGGCTAGGATTGTTTGTGCATCTAACCCTTCATTTTTAAGAGCTGACCCAGCGCATTGGATGATGAATATGGATACTAAAATGCTAAATAATCCTTTTGTAATTTATGAAATGCCAAGGTTAAACTGAAGGCATTTTATACATTAAAACACACCTGACAGTAATCAACAGACTCTCTACATGTTTTTCTCACAATTTCCCCAGCTGGATGCCATGAGGGAGGTCCACGGCTAGACAATAATCCCATTGATACAGGAGAAGCATTCACAATTCCAACTCCACTCTCCTAAACACAAAAATAATCCACATACTGGTTTAATTAATTTTAAATGAAAGGAACAAGATTATAACAACTCACTACCTCAGGCAAATCAAATGATGAAGAAATCACGATGAATCAAAAGTACTTGGTAACTTGGTGTATTTCCTTTATCACATTAATTTTTTTTTTCGCTTCATACATCATAACTTAAAGTTATTTTTATTACCTAAACTGTTCTGTAATGAAGGTATTCATTGGTTCTTAACCTGCACAGATTGTAATCCTAAGATCTAAATATAATTAACTCACTGAAGGTGGAGTAGATATTTGTTAGCTAGGTAATGGGATTAAGACAACATTCCTGGAGGACAAGGACAGAAAAGCTATATCCATCATATCAAGGTTCAGACATAAGTGATGGAAAGCCTAAAGCTCATTTGATTTCTAACAATATTTTCATGTAAAGGTAGCTTAAATTCTTACTTTAAAGAAGTTTACATAATCTAACAATCCAATGTCATTTAGTGAACAACGGCAATAGGTCAACACTGTATCAATGTTTATTTTACTCCTTTCCAGAACAGTCCTGTAGATGAATCAAACAGTAATTGGCAAATATGAAATGATTTTCAGAAACATTAAAAAACAGCTGTCTTGAAACAAGAAGCTGACTGTTTTAAAAATTCTTTCCAAGAAAATGATCAGGTAGTTGTTGCTATCATCAGAGTACAATGAAAATTGGAATTGCTACATCCTGAGGAAAGACAATTAACTATTTAAAATTATTTTCAGGTTTAATTAAATTAATTTTAAACTAGAAAGATACATAGCTTGTAAAAAGTTAAAAAAAAAAAAAACTACAACATATGTATTCACCGAAAGTTTTCTAATGGATATCCTGTTATTCCAATAAACTTCACTTTCTCACTTTCTTTGAGCTGGAACCAGAAAAAAAATTATTAGAATTTATCTAGTGAAAACAGAAGACAATGCTCAGCTTACAGATTTTGGCAAATGACAATTATCCCAAAATTTTTTTAACTTCAATATCAGACTTTGGAATAAAGTATTGGAGTGCAATAATTATACCAGCCCACTATTGCATGATTTTTGTTCCTACATGTATTCTAAATACCACTGATAACAATCTTTGTGAAGGTTTGTTGTAAACAATTACCCTTTTAATACCTTCTGAAGGGCAGGTAATGTCTCGCCAATAATAATGTCTAATGAAGGAGCAAACTCCATATCATGAACCTGTACAGACCGAGAATTAACACAAATAAAAATTATTATTAATATTACAAGCTATGAGTCAGCAACATCCAAATATATAATTATATATTTCCCTCAAGGTAAAAACATAAAAATTAAAACTGTTGGTAAAACAATGGAAATTATGAAAGTTGTATTTCATAAGGCAATTAAAGGTTTCAGTAGAAGAAAAAGTCATATTGTAAGATCTTTTGGTTTCAAAGCTTAACTGACATCACATTGACCTAAGTGACAGTTTTACTCGTGACAGAAATTCAATTTGGTTTGTATTCGGTATTAAATTCTAAGACTGAAAAAGTAGACCAGAAAAGTGTATTTCTTTAAGCTGATAGAAAAAAAGGAGAAAAAAATGAGTATATTGCAAGAAAGTACTGTCCCTTACTTCATCATAAGGTGGTACAAACACAATATACACACTCAGTATATTCTTTGAAAATTGGTCGTACTTAGTTTACATGCACCCTTATGTTACATAAAGAGAAAGTATCAACTGAAGAAATCTGGCAGAAAACAATTAGCAGAAAACACAAATATGATCCACTGATCATTGCCTGAAATATGAGCACTTGCTAGTCAAACTGTTTGGCATTCCTATGATAAGCTATTACAAATCCTTATTTCTTGTTTAAAAACTTCAATATATAATTACGTCCAAGAAGTTTTCAATTCTGTAGTGAAATACCTGAATTACGTCAATATAATCCAGACCCAACCGCTTCAAGCTTTCTTCAACACTTTGTAATGTTCTTTCAGCAGAAAAATCAAACATCTTTTGCATATCAGGCTCATAGCGACACACCTATGAAAAAAGCCATTTGACATTTATAAGATATCAAAAATGCATTGGGCTAAAGAATAGCCTATGAAATCACTGTAAACCTTTGAGATATGCAGTGACTTAAAATGGAGAGTAGAACTTTCCTACAAACACTTTTTGATAGGAATGTATCCTAGCTATATTAATTTTACTTTGGTCAAGGAAGCATTTATTTTACATATCACAATTAAAGATACTCAAACAATTCATGGTCTTTTGTTTGGGTGACCCAAGTTAAAGAAGATGATGTACAGCAAAACTGCAACTTTATCAGACAGTGTAACTAGTTGTTACCTTTGTGGCAATATAATATGCCTCACGAGGTATATCTTTCAAAGCCTGAATGTGAAACAGAAAAGATTAATCACTGTGATTTTAACTCAACTAAAACTTGCTGTTTGTCCTAGCTGATGGTGTCCATCTCAGAGAGAAAGGGTAACAAAGAATACCTAGTAATAAAGAACTAACAACTAATCAAACAGAAAATTACTACAAACCTTGCCTAAAACTGTCTCTGCTTTACCATGACCATACCATGGAGCAACATCAATATAGTTGATACCACTTTTTATTGCATGATGCACAACTTTAATGGACTCTTCATCATCAGTTTCTCTAAAGACACTTCCAAGTGATGATGCCCCTGTCATTATCAAAAGCAAGCCAGAATTTCTAGATTGAAATTGATACATCACTTGACAAGACATAAAAATTCATCCATTCATAAATGTAGACACAACACTTATCAGGGAAAGAACTTATTGATATTTTTCTTTCATACAAAGTGCCTCTTCTGGGGAGATCCTTAATTACTGGGGTTGCAGAGTTTAATCTGTTAAAATTATCTTAAAATAAATATATATCTAGTAAACAACAATACACAATGTGGTAACAACCACACTTTTGGTTTTGTCTATCTGTGACTTAAACTCCAGCTTGGAGTACCCCCTTTTTTCACTGCTACATTGTATGAGAAGTTTAGAGACACATTAATGATTTCATAATTTAAGGGAGCTCTGAACTGTTTCTATACTTTCACTTATTGCAATTATTGCTAAAAATATGCTTTTCTAAAAGCCTGTAAGGTTACTATCATGGTAGCCTATCTATCACAAAAATGATCAAAACATGAGATAATTTAACATTCTTTATATAATATAAAGAAACCTTTATATATTTAGTCTATGAAATGAATGCATAATTAATGTATGGGGTTATATGGAACTCTTTCTATCAGTATGCATACTCTACACACTGTTCGTCATGAATTTCCTTCGATGCTGATGAGGAGAATTTGTTTAACAATCAAGAGCTTCCTTGTCTACTTGGTGTTTCAACCAACCGCCTCGATCTAAATTCAAGATTCAAGAGTTACACAATATTTTTCTCTTTCAATACCACGCATGCATACAATACCACACATTTCTATTCCTTACATCGATTACATGAAGTAATGATAAAATAACAGTTTTACTGTATCTTACCGAAGCTTAACTTAGACACACTCATCCCTGTCTTGCCGAGCGGTTGATATTTCATTTTTCTGACGGCTTCCACACTGTGGAACGTTTCCACAAATGTTTTCGGTAAATCACTCATCATCAGATTCAACTAACGAAAAAAAGAATTGTATATCGAAAAACAGCTCTTGTGGAATCGTTCGTTGATGATGTTCGCGTGAATACCGTGGAGTTCTGAAGTGACGTGACATTTCGTGACATTAAACGACATCTGCGTGATGACCAGTCTCGTTTCCAGGTTGTTTCTCTTCTCTCAGAACTCTGCTGGATGGAAGTGGACGGACTTTGAGACGTGACGGAGATGATCCTGAATCAGTTTCCTCTGGTAATCAGACAGAATGTAAATCGATGGTAACAATCCTCTGAGTCTCAAAGCTGCATCATTCATCTTCAACAGTGTGTAACCTCCATTCTTCAGTTTCAGCTGATAGATTTTGTTTATTTAAAAATGTGTTTTTCTAGTGTCCCCATCAAGAGGAATTTAGTTTAAGTTTCATATCAAGGACATAGAGTAAGAGTATCAATTCATTCTTACTCTTATTTCCTTACATTTGGACGTTTATATATCAGAAACTCAGACATTTGATCAAATAAGACGAAATCGATAAGGTTAGCTACCCAAAGCCGCTGTCCTGTCGGGATGACATCGCTCATAACGACCAACGAGCAGCGCTACAAAGGGGTTACTTCAGACCAACATGGGGAAAATTTTTTGATTTTTTGACTCTTTAACACACTCCATAAACCATTGCAACAGAAAGTATAGAAAAACGACTTAAAATTTTTGTCAGTAAAACGACCGCCTGACAGATAGAATGCTTCGTTTGAAGGAAATAATGGACGAATGGCGAATGAGTGATGGCACACAAGTTCGATTGAATGCCCTCGCGCTCCATTCTGGCATCCACGACTTATGTCGACGACTTTGATTCTTCCTTAACCATCCATAAGTTTCAAAATGTACATTAGGTCAAACTGGAGGAGATGTACAACAAGGAGACTTATTAAGAAATCCCTCTTCTGAACGTAAATTTGGAGGCTTTCCGTAAAAACAACGCAGAATACTCGTACTTTTCTGAGTATTTTGCAAAATTACTTTCCTGCCACAGCAATTAAATCGGACGGTCAGTCTAGTACCACAAAAAGACAGTTACTTACGAGCTTAGTTCGGGAGAATTTGTACGACGGACACAATATTAGGAAACCCGTAGGATTGTTTTCAAGGACGTCGGGGATCTGTAATAATAGTGGAGTTTTGAAGGAAAAATGGATGTGGAATCTCCGATCACGCCGAGGGAGATTAATTCGGTAGTAAATGTGCGCGCAAAAATTAGTGTATAACACTCTCGGATGCCTTCTTTTGCTTGAAATACTTTAATCGTAGATGATACCAGTTTACCCTTATACATTTAAATTTATCTTTATGCATTTATCTATTAGTTATGTCTCCGACTTTCTTTTGGCTTTAACTATTTCTTATTACAATTATTCAGACCAGTGCTATGTTCACGAATGAAATGTTAATTTCAAATCTTTTCGGTGACCTTTCATTGTTGATTTAAAAAAGGTCTAAAACTGATTGTGTGACTGCAACATCTCTTAAACCCTACGACTTCAACTATCTCACTAATAAGTTACTGAAAATTGCGAATCAATTTTTCTTTGCTACTATGGCGATGTTGTTCCTACAGTTCAAGAGGTGTGCAACACTTCCTTACTGTACGATAGAATCTGTAGATATTTTGCTTTATCCCCGTCAAAACAAACCACTAGTTTTTTTCCGTCCTTAGACAACGCGATTTCTACCGGTGGAGCGGCTGTTCTAATGGTTCTTATTAATGTTCCCTCTCTGCTATAAACATGCACTGCGTAGCCTTCACAATCACAAACTAAGATTCGACCATTCTCAGAATCAACTGCAATACCCGCGAGATCTTCGAGCATACCCTTTCCAATTTCTCGACGAAATTCTCCTTGGATGCTAAAGACTTTCACACTCTTGCTGTCAGCGTCAGGCACAAACAATTCTCCATTGAGGAGCACCGCCTTTTTAGGGGAAGACAACTTTCCTTCACCAAACACGGATTCTAACTTACCATTAGCATTATAAACCAGAACGCAGGAATTCGTTTCGGAGGTGAGCTCTTGGTATCTCGGGCTTGACGTCACGAACAAACGCCCAGATGAATCGTGCGACAGAAAAGTGAACTTTACTTTAGGCATGGGAGTTGTTGGGAACTTGCGCTTCAGATTTCCACTTCGATCATAATGTAACAGTGAATTATTTTCCCTGTTTAAAACCACAATCTCATCGTTGTGCGAATATGTGATGTCCCAAAAGTCACCAAAAATGAAAAGAAATTGGGTGAGATGATTTCCCTCGCGATCAAATATATGTACGCGTTTGTTTTCAGCATCCAATACGGCTATGTCTCCGGATTTCTTTGACACTGTCACCGCGAACGGGAAGAAGTTAGGGACCTTAATTCTACCTCCATCAATATGTCTCAAGACTTTTTCGTCGTTAAAACTTTCGTTGAGGCCAGCTAGCGAATGCTTGTCGCTATCGGCCTCTCCGCTTTTCACAGTCAGACTTCCTAATATGGATTCCGCTCGACTTAAAGAGAAGTCGCTTTTAGTAAAGGTGAGTTCAAACTTTCGAAAACATTTTCGCCTTGCTGAAAGAATTTGAATACCAGCAACTTTAGCCAGTTCTTCTAGGTGCTGCGCCTGTCTCAAAACACGTTTATCCCCTTCTTTCTTCTTTTGGACGCTTTCAACACAACTGGAGGTCTTTGCTAGCAGATTATTCAGTTTTTCCTTTTGTTTGTCGAAGGTAGTTTCCGGGTAATTATTATTCATGTACTGATCAACTTCAAGAAGTAATTGCTGTTCCTGATCACGAATTATGTCAATAACATGATTTGCAGCACTTTGGATTTCCTTTTTCACATTTTCCGCTTGTTTCTTTATTGAGTTTCGGCGGACATCCATTTCCTGGACTGCGTTCTTTAATCCTTCAAGATTTTCCCTACTTCTTTTTAACGCTTCTTTGATAAATTCATTATCATGGGCCTTTCTGGAGGGATTTTTTTCAATTAGTCGAGCCAGCAGATGGTTCTTTGGAAACGCTGATACACCAGCGTTTGGAATGAATGACTCCACTCGGCAAACTGGACATTCAATACTTGTCATGGTTGAATTTTTACATGCCATCTCCTCTAAACATTCCTGACAAACATTGTGAGCGCAATTTGGCAAACATTTTGGCTCTTGAAATTCCTCCAAACAAACCGGACAGCTAACCTCATGCTCCACTGCCGCTACAACTTCATATAGTTTTATAGACTGCTTTGTAGCCATACTTTTGAAGTCTCGTTGGCGCAGCACAGTGCAACCGACAAGATGGATCTGTTTGGTTCAGTCTTAATGTTTTTCCACTGTTCTGCTGCGCCTGTCGCGCATATTCCACATTTGCATACATATTGCGGTTTAGATGATGTGATGAATTGGCACCTGAGTGAAGTATTTTATTATTAATGGTCAGCTGTGAGATGGAGCCCTCGTAAGCCACATGTAGCTCAACCAACATAATTCGTTTACTACAGAATACAAAGTCCACTCCGTCGGTAGTCTTTGAAGAACGAGGAATAATACCAGTGTCTTAGATGTAATACTTGGGCCTTCTTCCTTAAATTTTTCCCAGACTTCAAACACACTAGCGTGTGTAGTCCATGTTACGCGTGTCATTTGCGGGACTGAAGTGTCTGACAACGACAGCTTTGAGCTGTTGTTTACTGTTTAATTTCGTTTTCAATTAATGATCATGAAAGGGTTCAACTTCCCTGTACGGGCTACGAGGTGTTTAAAAACTGATCAATAACATGCGCACGAGAAAAAAACAAAAGGCGTGACTTGATAACTCAAATTAAAGGGTATGTATTACTATTGAAATAATAAGCCGGGGGTGGTCATTGTTTACGAGATGATATTGCTAAAGTTCAAATAAATCGTTCATCGAGTTTTTTTCTTTTCGAAGATAAATGCTCTCATAGAATGAACAAGGATCCGAAACATGGTCACCTTTACCGTTGAATATGAACAAATATCTTTTTGAGATGTCACTTTCAGAAACCTTATACCTTCTGGTGGTGCAATAAATAATACATAACATGCAAACGAACGTACTATCTCATAAATGAATTTTCTCCAATTTTACTGAAAACAAACCGAACAGTTTCCAAATAAAATAAAATAAAAACACTAAGTCTACTGCAAATCAGATCTTACGAGGACGACATTTCCTTGCCAACTTTGATCTGGTTCACCTGCTTGTCGTATTTTATTCATCATGCATCATGTTTATAGCTTCATTGAGGAACTCACGCAAATCGAAACCCCTCCCATGAATAGCCCTTTGAAGTTACTCCAATCATGTGATCAAACTATTTTACCAAGGTGGCAAAATTCACCTGCGTCGCTATATTGTTACGGTACTGTTCCTTTTGTTTGTCGTCTGAAATCATTTAGTAAATCTTACACTAAGGCCTAAGGGAAGCTTTGTTCTCATAATAATAATGTCGGGCCACAACAATCTAGCCCTTGTCGACCTCTAACCTAAGTGATTTCCTTTAAAGAAGTTTTACAGTCACGGAATGTTTCAGCGTTTAAAATTTAGTGATGATATCGAGGAAAGGACTAAATGTCAAGGTTAAAAACCTGTTTCAAAACTGCTTCGTCACTCCAAAGTGGGGATGCAAATTAAAAGACACTTAAATGCTAATGAGAAATTCACTGTTATTCAACGCTGCAACTAAAGCTTAAATAAGAAATCTGCCAAGGCACAGAACTCTTGAAAAAACACGCCCCATCTTCAACAATGATGAAAAACATAATAAAGACCCTGAAATTTATTCCACATAATAACTATAAAAATACAAAAAATACTTTACAATTTAATGATACGAGCAAACGAATTCCACTTTAATTTCAATTTTGGGATTGGTTAGGGTCGCAAAATCGCCATGGGCTCACAGCTTTACCTGACATGATCCGAAAAATTTACCAACACTAAATATCTCGAAAGACAAATTCGCGAGTCTTGCTGAATAGATGAATTGACGCTTGCCGTTATAAAATAATAATGACATTTTCCATTTCCAGTATTAATCAAGTAGGGTGGCAAACCATGTTAATCTTACACTGCACTGCAGTCTGGCAGACATCCTCTTTACTGCCAAACATTTTTAAAAAGTGATTCAAACTAACACTAACTTCCTAAAATATATATAAATGGTCTCAAACGTATCCCGTTCAGCTAAAAGATGGTAAATTTGCGCACCGTTCAGTCAAATGTCCTTTGAATAGTATTATTTTAGCAACAAGTTCTGCTCTCCGATTCACAAAACAGTCCATAACATTTCATGGGTGCGGCGACTGCCGTGAGCAAGAGAACCGGCTGACGTTGTGAAATCTTTAGCTTTGTGAGATCAAGCTGTATTTTTATGACTGCGTTTCTTAAATATCGCGAAAAATTTTACCTATAACCTTGGAAACACTTATTCATGAAATCGAATACTTAAGACCCAGATCAGATTGGTAGATTCGTTAGCATCATGTCACTGCCTTCCACCTGCATAAGTTGGATTCTCAAATGTAGTCTTCGCAGCTTGATACAAGGGATTTTTTTCCTGAAAATCAACGGATGGCATCATGTCACACAAAGACTAGATAGCAATGACAGGTCAGCACTGAGAAACCTATAGCAAATTAATTGATAGCTGGATATCAAATTCGTACATTTTGTTTCAACCGATCAACAAGGAGGAAGAAAAAAAAAAGAAAGCTTAAAATACACTTCAGCATAACAATTAGTTTAATTTTATCGCTAGTTATCTATGAGGGAAACGCCTTTCTCATCAAAACGGACCCCATGTTGACGAATGAACAACGAAGGCATGATAATACCGGTTCAAAAAAAATCT
Organism: Stylophora pistillata; assembly: GCF_964205215.1. Lineage (NCBI taxonomy): Eukaryota > Metazoa > Cnidaria > Anthozoa > Scleractinia > Pocilloporidae > Stylophora > Stylophora pistillata. The sequence goes on from NC_142530.1 coordinate 11,018,072, forward strand.
TGCAGTAGAAAGAAAAGAATAAGAGGACAAAGAAAAAGAAATCGTAGCTTAATGTTTGGAAATCATTGCTTAAACAGGCTGATGAAAGTAAACAATTACAACTTACCTTGGTCCATCTCGAGTGCATACGTTCTCGTTCAAACTTTTGATATTCAATGCGGTCCTGAAATAAAGGTAAAATAAATTCAGTAACACGGATAGCTTAGAGTAAGCACCGCAGGGACTCTGGATTGTCTCAATAAGGAATCCGTACTATTCATTCCATCCAATTTCAAAACAAGGTCTTCAGCAATAGGCAATGATTACCTCGCCGATGATTTCCTCGCCGATGATTTGTTGAATTATATTGGTTCAGACGAAGAAAATAGTTTCTCTCGCTGGCATTAATCAAAACGTACAAAGATGACATTCAAAGTTGCTTATGAAGCCGTAACCATGAATGACATATACCGATTAAGGAAGATAACTCAATCTCAGAGTCCTATTTGTTTCTTAATGACCAATCTGAGCAGCACCTAACTTTGACTTATCAAGCTGCGCTGGATTAATCAGAGGTATTTGACAAATAGATATAATGTTTTCAACTTCGCTCAAAGCGACACAACGTCCAGTCATACACATTTGCACTCATGTCAAAACGAAATGTTGATTAAATAACAAACTGAAGCTAACATACCACCATGGTAACGAAGGCTTTGACAACAATTAAGATAATAAGACCCAGGAGTAATATTCCACCAACAACACCCAACACAATGGGTAAGATGGGTGCTTCCTCGGGACAACTCACTGAGACAACAAAAGACAAAAACTGTGTAAAACAAAGTTGGAAATGAACATAAAAATTGTTTCCCCTAACTAGTTTTAAGTTCAAAGAACAGTCCTGGACCCGGTTGTATCAAGGACTGATATCGCTATCCAACGGATAAATCGCTATCCAACGGATAAATCGCTATCCAACGGATAAATCGCTATCCAACGGATAAATCGCTATCCAACGGATAAATCGCTATCCAACGGATAAATCGCTATCCAACGGATAAATCGCTATCCAGCGGATAACTGAAAGCATCACGAACTACGCTATACAACAGATAAGAGATTTATCCAGAAGATCTAGCGTTCTCCAACTTTCGAACAACCGGACCCTGGAGTTTAAAACAATTGTAAGATATGGGACATTTTCGGTCTTCTAAGAAGCAGTATTGAACTATTTTTTTTCAAGTTTAATTTCAGTTAAAAAAAAAAAAAAAAACACACCAACACGAGACGCTGAAGCATTACCTTTCTCTTTTTGAACAAAAAGTACAAATCGTTCGCTGTTTTCCTCTGTTTGTGTAGTAAAGTAATATGTGCATCCGTCAACTTCTCCCTCACAGCGATACAAATTTTCATCTACAAACATGAAAAAAAATCATCCACTTAGATCAATTCTGCATATAATCTCACTCGAATTTGATGCCACCTGCCGACTGCATTGCAGACGCTGCACCACACCTTTACGGATCAATTGTCCCAACTGCAAGTTGTGCTGACTAAATGTACTTCACGTCTTTGAGGTTGGCCACATTTAATTGGGCCCGGTTTGTCTTCGTATTTCTTAAACCTAAATATTTTATACGGCTGTTTCTCACCAGAAAAACCATGCATATTCTATTATTCTGTCGTTACGTTGGGCGCCAAATAATCCTCACCTGTTTTTGTTTTGATGTCATCCACCACCTGAACTTCCAGAACATTAGCTTCACACCTTTTACTTTGTTTACACTGGTCCAAGGACTGGCCTTCAAATGTTGAACACAGAGCACAGTCTTCATTGCGGCTACACATGCCGTCTTCACAGTTCTAGAAGAAAAATAATTTCGAACGAACGATGTTTAGTAAAGTGAGCATGTCAAGGATTTCAAACACCAAGGTTGAATCGCTGCGTCTCTAATCGCATTTTTGTATCTGGGGTGTCCTCGGTGCCTCAACAAGGAGCACCTCATGTATAACGCCTGTCTTACAGTCTTCTTTGCCCATCACAATTAGCAGGCTTCTAGATAAAAAATGATAAGACGGTACTTTCTAGTTGCCACTGGCACGGGCCTGTACTCCTGCCAGGAATCTGATGATTCGACAGGCCCTTACCCACAATGGCTACCGAAAAAACGTACTGGTGGCTGATAACGGTCATAACACCACTTACCGGACACTTTTCACAATAGGTTCCATCATAAGCACTCTTACAAACACATTTGTAGCAGTTTTCGTCGTCTGGCATGCAGTCGCCTCTCTCAGCACCTCCACATATCGCCTGAAAATACACAGAATAACACCGCACCAGACGTCAGAAGCTGGCCTCGTTTCAGAAAACATAGCAAACACAACAATCGGTGAAGGGATACATATATAACAGCTTTATTGTAATCGTAATCGTAATTCGCATTTTATTACATTACATTACAATTGGGTTATAGAGGGAGGAACTTAATCCCCATATTAACTATACCCCATACAATAATTATAATAAATTACATATATCTCTACAAATACTTTAACAATACATGCATGCGTAAGAATTTAAAAGATATCCTATAATATCGCAGCGAATAAACTGACTCACCGAATCTGCATCTTTTTTGCATTGGGTTTCTGGAGGAAAATATGTACAGTTCTTTTTATCACAGTTAGTGCCATGATACTTTGGTTTACACTGGCATTTACGGCAACGACAAACTCCACGATCAGGACCTGGAACAAAAAAAACATCCATACATCACCAAATACCAGTCGCGCCTTGGACAGCTTAGTAAGACAATCACCATGCTAAGGATGTTTAATTCTGTTTACGGTAGAAGAACCATACCTCCACACAATTGGCCTTTATCTTCAGGACAGGAGAAGTCATTACACTGGCACAGGTCCCCATAAAACCTCTTTCCCTGTTCCTAAACAAAAACCATTTACGATGCCAGTGAAATCAAGCCGGTTTGTTTTCATAATACTTGAGCCTAAACTTTTTTCTTTAATCCAAAATCAAGAGCAAATTTTCTTTTTCTCACCAACATTTCACGAATGTTTATTCTTTTAACTCACCGTTTTGCAAACACACTTTCCACAGGCGCACTCGCCGTTTCCACTACATGGCAGTTCGTCTGTAGAGTTAGAGCTGCAGATGGATAACGCACAGTGTTTAATGCAACAATATGACCCGGCCCTGCCTTGCCATTCGGTTTACATTAATTTCATATTCATACCTAATGTTAACGTAATAAATTGTTAATCCCTATATAAAAATAAAAAATAAAAAATAAAAAAATTAAAAAAAACGGAAAACAAATTCCGTACGCTCACTGACATGATTTGGATTCTCCTGTTGGCCATAAAATGACCCCCGAAGAGCAAAACTGGTGATATTTGCATTGTCTACCCTAATCCTTCATAGAAGAAGCATGATACAGTTACGGTCGAGTGTTACGGTCGAGTGTTACGGCCGAGTGTTACGGCCGTCGTTTTTCAAATTAACTAATAAGTGACTCTCAAGCTGACTGCTTAGACAGATGTTCTGGCAGGCTGTCCATCATGGCTCCAATTCAAGACGTTTTCTTAGTTAGGACGTAATGAGGTGGACTTAAAAAAATCTGTCATTTTTAGATACCTTTTACATTTAGACTGATCCTTTGATTTGTCAAATGGCGTATCGCACTGACAGATTTCTCCATACCTTGAAGAAAAAAGACAAATGAGAACGCCTGTTTTGGTGCCTCCAAAGAGACTGAAGAGTACAGCTGCAGGATTGTGGGTGTAACGTGTACCGGCAAATGTTTGAGGAATAAAACACACACTGGCAACTCTCGATATTGTATTAGTAAAATATTTTCTCACGTCAACTGACAATACTCCGAAGACTGATATGATCAGGTTGGTAAGTACAGCAATAAAAAAACAGAGATCGAGATTCATTTTATGGAAGCAGTCGTTAGTTTCTTCTGTGGGTCTTGTTCAATGATCACAATAATAATTCCCTTAAGATTCTTAAAACCCAACCCCCCCCCCCCCCCCACCCGAAAACAAAAGCAAAATAAAATAAAATAAAAAAGAATGATTAAACATAATAAGCGTACAAGAGCTAACCACGATTATAAACTTTACCTGAAAAGAGCGGTTTGTAATTGTTACAAATATTCCTTCTTCTTTCGCATTGTGGGGAAATGGAATAGCTTACCAGGATACATTGTACACGCCAAATAAATGTCTGTTTTTAAGAGTAGACTTAATTTATTTGAATATTTATTGAATCTGTAGCCATTAAATTCTATCTTTCGTATGTTTTTAGTCAGGGAAATTGTTTTTATACAGGGCTAACCACACGATTTTCCCTGTTCAGGTTTTTTTCTTTTTTTATATTTGCGTCGTAGTTCCCTGAATAAACGTTGCGTTGCGTTGTGTTGTGTTAAACATGTATTTAGTGGATAAGACTCTTGGAAAGATTCCTCGATTTCTCGCAAAGAAGTCGCTTGGAAAAGACTCCGGCGACTCGGTACCCACCTCCCTTTGTTACAGTCACATTGTCCACATGCAAACGTTCCGTTTCCTTCGGTACACTTAGTGCTGTTTTCCTCCTGTACAGGGTACAAAGGGATACCGATACCGTGTTCAGTGCTAGCAATACAACCTGAGACAGAATCGCATTTCCCATCACGATTCAAACCTCTCAGAAATCTAACTGTTTTGTTACACTCAAGGCAAATGGGTTAGAACAAAAAGAGAAGAAGCCTTCTCTTTGATATCCAGGATGAGTCAAGTATATGCCTCGCGATATTTATGAAGGTGAAAGCGAGAAGGTGAGGGTCTGGGCAAGGGAAGAGAAATAAAAAGATCTTACTTCTTTAAAGCGACTGAAATGTAATTCGAGTACCCAATCAATCTTTCGAATTTCTTGGCTCAATTTTTAAATCATGTCAAAGGAGCAAGAGTGAGGAGATGGCTGGAGAAGCAGGGGGGTGGGGGGTCTCCGAAGAAGTCGCCACAAATGCTTTATTTATTTATTATATTCCCACTCTGCAGTTGCTCTCGTACTACACGCTTGTCCTCACAGACTCACTTCATGTTTATTTCTATCATTAGGGTGGTGATTACATCCTTCAAAACAAAGAGTCCATGCAAAAAAATTTAATTCAAAGTGGCTTACCGCCATATCTGGCTTTCCACAGTTGCACTCACAGATATAACTCAGGTCAAGTTCTACAGCTCCGAATCCTGGCACACGAATTGTGAAGCTGCAAATCCAAAAAAAAAAAAAAAAAAAGAGCAAACGACAGTTACAAAGAAATTTTTTGACGACCAAGCACTTACTAGTGAGCTCCCCACTCTGAAAGTTACACAAGATTTTGAGCAGTGGGAGAACTGGGAACAAACTCAGGCTGACTGACCTGTTCTGCTGAGCAGCTCCTGCCTCAGGGCATTGTTGTAATGTCACTGACACATCAAAATAAACCTGCAGAAAAAAGCTTTCACATCAATAGCAGATCATGTTACCTAAATAACATATTAAGCAAAAATGCAAAGTCAGCCTAAGTAATTTCTTCTGGCTCCCGTAAGACACAATACCTTTTCTCCAATTTTCACATTTGAACACCTCCGGGTTTGGTCATTGACTGCATTAGGCCTTAAAATATAACAATGTCAACCAGTCAATACAAATATTAGAAACTAATGTTTCTAAGCAAGAACTGTGACTGTGAAATGCATAATTCCAAGCTATCTTGTTGCTTCTATGCATAAATCAAATCAGAACAGATCGAAAACACACATATATTTTGTACAACAACTTTTGACAATTCCACTTACCCACAATTAGCTTTGACAGTAACTGACACTTTCTCTGGAGCATTAAAGACCAAGCTCACGGATGATACAATTTCCTGAAACAATAAAAAGGAAATTGTTAGTCATTGAGCAGAGGGATGTAAATTGAAATTATTGGCCAGGGGGTAAAATTAATGCTGTAATTTGGACTACAGAGAAAATTGTCAGCAAGCTGAATACTTGTGCAGATGTCTTATGACAGAGGAAAAGTACCAGTAACTGTTTTTGTAGCTTGGCATTGTTTGCCTCACATGTAAGTCACGATGTTGTCGAGTACAATAGGATAAGGATGGATCACGCAAAGAACAAAATTATTCATGGACCAAACCTTTAATTTTCTTTCTCATAATGTCTTTAAAATCTAAGACAGCAGACAAACATTGCACCCTCTGTTAACGGTGACCACCTCTAATGTAATTAATACATGTATTCACCTCATATTTTCTGGCGATCAGGTCTACAATGTTTCCAGAGTCACCCGCTAGCTCTCCACTCACAGCTCCCAAGTCACTCCACATGGATGCCACACTCTACAAAACATTATCAAATTAAATGGAGGACCTTAAAACACAGCATAAACTTCTAAGCTTAGGCTTACTGATCATATATATCCTAATACAAAAAAGAGTGGGTTGTAAAGAAAGCATTTTTTCAAAATTATACACCATTCAGAGTTTGTTAGTTTGCTACCCTGAAAACGGGAAAACATCTGATACAAGAAAGCCCTGTCAGGTCTGACTCAATCAGCACCTCCACACAAACTGTTTTCAGTATTTTCATTGGTAATGATAAGAGGAAGAGCAATTAATGCTGAGATCATTTTGAATTCAGCACATTATCTTGGATACTCTTAGAGTGTACTAGGAGTATTCCTAACACATTCAAAATTACATAAAATTTAAGACACAAAGCTTTGAGTAAATACCTGGTACAAGCTGGAGACCTCCTTAACAACTGCAAATATTGGGATAATATTGCTCTGCTGGAGTCTGTCATGAAGCTGGGCCAGAGAAGGATAATCCTATGAAATGATAAAACTGTTGTTAGTAACTATGACCACTGATAGCAACAAGCAATAATTTGTATAACTTAAGACATAATCCAGGTGCATATTCTATATTTATAACACAAAACACAATAAGCTATTAGTTTTCCACAGAATCTCTCTTTCATGTCCAAGCATCCAGAGCTACTTCCAACTGAATGCAAGCAGGTACAGCCCTGCTTGCCCTTGCTTGCCCTTCGCTCCGACGAAGGGCTAACGCTCAAAACGTCAGCTTTTGTAATCGTTACCGTGGCCAATTTACCATTTCAACTTTGTTGATATATCCAAATTATTACAGCCCCTGATTAACACATTTGAGTAATTTTTAGAACTGGATACAAATCAACTTTTTGTAATCGTTACCGTGGCCAATTTACCATTTCAACTTTGTTGATATATCCAAATTATTACAGCCCCTGATTAACACATTTGAGTAATTTTTAGAACTGGATACAAATCAACTTTTTGCCTCAATCATACCATTTCATTAGACTTTGAGTAGAAGTCATAGCCTCCCTGAACATCTTTTTTCAAATGGCATTTTCCATCATTTGGAGTCACAATACCACCAAGCTGAACAACAAAACCATCAACAAATTAATTGCATGTAGCTATATATAATGGATAATTAGGCTTATAATTCTGTACAATTGAAGGATGTTAAATATAAATGACAAAATTGTCCCTTGTTCCTTAAATGTATTGCATATCAATTGATAGTTAGGGATACAAACCTTTCCATCCCCAGCAATATGAAATGGTGCATCCGAAACAAAGACAACCAGACGGCGAGATGTACCATTGGCACCCCAACCAATTTCCTACGCCAACACAGCAAGTTTAACAATTAATAAATTCACTCACTGCTGGGAGTTTTGCCCCAAAGTGCAGTTTTGCATCAATTTTTGACATGAAATTTTTATGGACAGTTTTAAGTCAGATTAGATACATTCTTCCCATCAAATCATTGGGGAACATGAAAACAGGGAAACAGAATTGGTTTTGCCTCATGTACATGTAAAGTCACACTTAGCCAACCAATAACTCAGCTCAAGTACATGTATAACCCCAATCACACTTTGATTGAGGGTTTTAAACATTTTCCAAGTTTTCAAACAAAACTTGGCAAATTCAATTGAAGCAAACATTTCCTTTTTAAGATGATTCCCCAGTCTTAAACTGCACAACCTGTACTGGGCATCAATAATCTTGTGCACTTTGAACTGGAGAAAGTAAAAAAATTCATGAGGGAAAGAAAGATAAAGCTAAACATGCGGCCAAAGCCCATTATAGCCCTGTACTTGAGGATGCAAATTATGACCTTGAAAGCAACAAATCAAGGAACATATTTGGTCCATGTTGTTAAAAATTGCATGATATTTCCACAAATTAGATATAAAATAGCTCCAAACACTCAAAACTTTCAATCTATCAAGACTTTTTCTGATGTTATTGTAAAAGCCATGCAACTGCAAATGTCAGTGAACCCAAAAAATAGCGCATATGATTTAAAAAGTGCCAATACAGGCATAAATGAGGTACATGTAAGCTTGCACCATCATATCTGTCAGTAATCTTTATTCTGAGGAATCACCTTAACATCCATCTCGTGTCCTAGGCATATAAATCTGGCCCAGTTTCACAATTTTCTCCAGAGAAATACTGCAAGGGGTGCTTTCAGTGATTTACATCTGTAAATGGCATTTAAGACTGTATCACATTTTTATGTCCTATATTCATGCCACTTACCTTCTCACAAGCTGCTACTTGCATCAAGGCATCAAACCCCCCTTCAGGAGCATCAAGATTACCAGAAATGACCTGCTCCTTAATTTTTTTCTATGAAAGAGAGATATCAAAATGAAGTGTTTATACTAATCATGTCAGCTCAGACTAAATACAGATCCAGAACTACTTTAAACTCATACTCATCTGAATAAAGAAAAGTCTTTTGAACTCATTATTAGAGAGGACACAGAAAATTACAAACTAACACTTACTGCAAATTGTGGGGCATCAGCAACAAGCGAGAGAACGTGTCTGTAGCCATATGTGGGCACACAGGTCTCTTTGTCTGAAGAACTACATGGAAGCTTTGTCCTACAAATCAAACAAGAATCAAACCTCATATCTGATGCTATATCTGCCAAATGAGAACTTTAATATCCCATGGAGAAAGAATCTCAAGCTTGAGAGGCCAAATGTTTTGCAATATTGTAATATTGTAATTTATTATCCAACTACACCTAGACGAGTACAAATAACACCATAGACGAGTACAAATATCACGCGGTATTGTCTATTGTAGTACTGGTTAAAAAGGTTTTCTCGCATCACGCAAGCAAAGAATTGAATTGTAGTTACGAAAAAAAAAAAAATGGCGGACATTTTGTATCATATTTCCGACGACGAAGAGTTAGAATGGCTGGCAAATATACATCCAAGTTTATTAGATGAATCGAACGAAGAAAAACAACTAGAAAACCTGGAAATTCTACATTTATTGAAGAAAATAGAAACAGCAACACAACAATGCGCCAATTCCGTTCCACTTCGCATACTTCTGTCACACACTCCCCGAAAACAAATATCCGCGAAATTTGCCCGAACTGAAATGACAGTTTGGTGTGTTGGATAATAAATAACTTATTAGACATTTTGTTGTGTACTATCGCTGAGTATTTTTACTTGTTATTTGTATTTTGAGTCGCCCTACGGGCTCGTCAAAATACGGCACAACTCTTAAAACGTCTAATAAGATACATATATCATTAACCTTTCATAAACTTCAATTGGGATTTTTAAACACTGGGTTTATTTGCAATGAATCAATTTGTTCCTTTCAACCCTGAAAAGTCCCATTAAGGGAACTGGTCACTTAATGTTTTAATTTGTTATTACTACTTGAGAATATTTCTAACAAGGCTTATTTGTATTTTTGTTGTTCATACGATTAATATTTGTCCCACGATGTCAAATGGTGTCTTCCCTTGGAAGGAACATGGGAGCTAATATTTGCAAAAGAAGGCTTATAAACTAAATTTAATGGGACTGGCTCGATCTGCATTACATGACTTGCACTAATGGAACATGGAGCTAAAGCAAATATAGATTGTTTCGTTGTGAGTGAAAACAAATTTTTCAAAATAATTTTACACTTTTGACAAGTAGAGCAACAAGTTGGACTTGTGACTATGTAACACCAGAGTTGTTGACTAAATCAACAAAATCAACAGGTCTTCTGACAAGGAATGAGGAAACAATTAAAATCCTGTCAGATTTGAATGGGTAAAAAAGGTACTTGTACCCAATCCAATCAAATATTCATTAAATGCAAATCTCTTAATAGAGAATGGGATTTTGCAGTTTTTAAGAATTGTGCACTGTTATGCAGGTCTGACCCACTTAATCAGTTCTAGTGCCTCTGCACCCTGTCAGAAGGTATGAATAACGACAAATTCAATTCTCTGTAGATAGTAATCATCATCAATCAGTAAAGTTAAATAGTTTCAAAATGAAAATGAAGAGTTGCATGTACTTACTCAACTCTGATAAATGGACTGACAGTCTTGTCCACAAAAGAACCAAAGCCCAGATATGAATTTTCTGTGATGTTATTCATACTATCAGCTGAAGAAATTCATTAAAGAGACACAAAGTAATTTCAATAACTTATCCATGAACTTATTGTACTTAATGTAGGCATTTTAGTTCACAGTACAGAAATCTAAGATTTGTTTCAAAATCTACAATTTAAAAGGAAATTTGAACTACAAAATACAAATTCCCCTCTTCAAAAATTGTTTAGAGAAATCAGTTGCAAGTCATGAACATAGGACAAAGAAAAATTGCAAGTCCCTTTTGAGGAAATAAACCTCAAACCTTTGAACACTCAATCACTGAGCCATAGAGACTCCATGGTGAACATGTTTTAAAAGAGTCCAAAGGTTAGGAGTCTGCTTTACACTCTGGTGAGCAAATTAATTAGAAGCTCATTGTAGAATGTTACTTACCAACAAAAAACCCAACAGCAGCACCAAAAACTAAGACCTAACTTTGCTAAATTCTACAACATTGCTTGGTAACACAAAGAATCATTCAAAATTTGATGGGCAAATTTGAATGCAATTTTGGCCAGGAGGGGGGGAGACAGAAATTTGAACATGCCAATCTTCAAAAGTTCAAATGCCCAGGGGTTTTCCAAAAAGAGAGGGATGTTGAAGATTTGAATTGATCAACACATTACTAGGCTTCAGCAATCTGCTGAGATCAGCCACGTCAAAAGGCTTGTGTGGATAAACAGAACTAAAAGGATGGTGAATTTCAAGCTCAGCAATTGAGAAAAGAGAGGATGAGGCTTTTTTCATCAAGTCACAAGCATGGGACAGTGAAATAACACTCCAACACTCTACCTCTGAAACACAGAGACTGTTCAGAGAACTTTTCTAATGCTTTGTTCATGCAAGACATGCCTCCCTCATACTACAAGCTTAAAATTCACCATTCTTATTCTATTAACTGTCTATTATTATCTTTTACTGTTCTCTAAAATAGCCCATGATCCAGAACCACTGTCACTTAACACTGGTTTTTACCAATTGCTACAAATAATATCCTCATTATCACACAGGACTTTTTCATTTAATAAAACTCTAATACCATGACATTTACAGTTCTTAATGAAGATACGATGTCACGGCAGTGTCTCTACAAGGAATTTTTGTGATTTTCAAAATATCAAAATTATACCCAGAGTAGTACATTGTATAATTGCCTTTAGTTATTCATTTTCCTGTACCTATTTTTGTGGCCAAAGCCGTCAGTTTTCCCAAGTCATCTTTCATTGAGTTTGACATGTCCATAAGATAGTACAAATCTACAGGGTAGTTTTCTGCTGGTCTCACGGTCAGTCTCACGGTAGATGCCACTCCTGTAAATCAGTTATATGGTTCTCTATGATTTTTCCCCAGACACATCACCACAGCTCACAAATATAAGATTATGCACTCTTTAAGTCACATGACCAATTACATCTGAGATTATATGTATCTCAGTTCCACTGACAATTAGCTGCTAGCTCATCATAGGCTACCTCGAGAATTTAGTCAGTTTTCCCTGTCAATTTGCCTGTACCAGTGGTCCACTACACTTTGAGCTAGCAAAGTGTCTCGCCCAGGAACTCAACACAATAAACTGTTATATTACTGGCATAAAAGATATATCTCTTTTGACATACTGTCTGTCTAGGCACTAATTATAAGTTACCAGTTAACTTTAAGATAGTAATATATCTAGAATTGAAAAAACTTCTTGATGAGTAGTCCTGAAAATATCTATACAGGGACTAATGATAATGTCACTTCCTACAAACATGTACAGATACCATGTCAGTGTACCTGATCGTAAATTCAGTTTGATTCTCTGGGGTTGAACTTGTACTTTTGGTCCAACATCACTGTCCTGTAAAATAAATGGAAACAAGATCAGAAATAGGGTTAAACACGAAGGTGCGCTATATAAGGAAGTCTTCCCTGGGAAGACCTAGGCTCATTTGTCACTCACCGTTGACGTGTGCGGGTCAAATTTAAATGCTGGTAGACAAACAAAAGGAGCTCATGAGATATCTATTGTTTACTTCCACCAGCATGGTGGCATGAGGTAACGTGCGAACCAACTACTTCGATCTCAAATTTACCGCCACAAATAAAGACAGTTTCCATTGGAGAAAGGAAATACAAATCTCAAAAATTCTTGTATTGTGATGAAGACATAAAACAATTTTGAGGAATGCACCTGCTGTTCACTGCTTTGGAGTAGCTATACATCTAGCTCAAGCTGACTTGACTCTGAGAGTTCTACATCACACAACGGTTGATTGACAAATGGTCCATTGGGACCTATGGCTCCTTTTATAGCGCACCTTCGTGTTTTAGGTTGACTGATGAAGTAGGACAAAAATTGCCCTAACATCAAAATTCAGTAACTGAGCATAAAAAAGATTGTGCTGTACCTCATCAGGATTGAAGTTGCTCCTTGGATTAGAAATATTACTCACAGGACAACCAGAGTTCACCAACTCATCTTCCAAATCACAGCGGGATTTCCCAAAATTCTAAAAAGAAAAATTTAGTGTTAAATAATGCTTGCTTAAAGAAGCATTGTTATTTTTTTTAATTTGTGTCCAAGGTTAGAAATTTTACACTAAAAGTTAAACTCTCATATACCCAAGCACTTGACCAACATATGCCTGGTTGGATGATACACTTTGTTTTTCTCATTATATACAACTGCAATAAGCAACATTTGATCTATTGGAAGACAGATGCATAGAGATGTCACAAACCATGCTTCCCTACCATGTTGCCATACGCCTGTTCAGAAACAGATCACAGAAGTGACACACTCATATGCCACTCCTCGTTAATCCTTGTACACTCTTTTTCTCCATGCATTTCAATCTAATCTAAGGTCTATCATTAAACAGATGCCTGACAACATTCTAATGAGTGAATTGACTATATCAATTAACAATTAGCTGTTCCGATTCCTGCTTTGAAAACAAACATCCAAAAACAAGTTGTAGGAAAGCTAAATCTCCTCTTGAACATAATCCTTGACAAGGTACATTTTCTGTGGACAGAGTTACCTCTTGAGAGCACCAGGCACACTTGGCCACCCCTATACACTCTCGACAAGTTGTTCTGCTTCTACAATTATCTGCACCTACATTAAAATATAGATGAGTTGTTGGAGAGGACCATCTCTGGTTTCCAAAATAAGTTAGCCATTCTTACATTCAATCATCAAAACAAAAACACCAGCTACTGTAAGGTGATCATAGATTAAATAGGGTTTGAGAATGGTTATTGAGTATTATAATAAAAAAGACTGACTAAAGGGCTGTTTGATGTTTTGGTAAAGCAAAAGACACTTGATTGTGTCCACAGAAAGCAGCTTCTGTTTGTTGTCATTTAATGTGAGAAAACCTTTTCTGAATCAACAAATTTGACACAATTAGACAAAGTGATTTTAAACCAACCTACACAGAAAGGAAAGAAGAGTTCTCATGGTGGTCCCATGTGTTTCAAATGAATGTTTTTAATTTTACTTCTCTCATTTGGTAACAAACCTCTTAGGGTATGTGTCAAGCGTTTAAGATCAGATAAAATTTTATCTCTGATTAGTTACGATCATATCAGTGCAAGTCACTGATCAAGTAAACTGTTCTGAAGGGAGAAACTAAGCTGAAGGCTTCTAGCCAGATTGTATTTAATATAACTGTAGATTTAAATAAAAAAAAAAAACACCACAGGTAGTTTCACAAATAACGCAAGTTTTCTGTCGCCTCTATTCTTTCAAAGAAATGTATGTCTATACCACAAATATGCTTCCAAAACAAAATACCAAATCTTTAGCTACAAAGAAATCGGACTTACCTTGACTACATACATGACCAACTATGATTGTAAATAAGACGAAATATAAAATAAATCGAGATCTTTCTTCCATTTCAGTTCCTGTGGGTAAAGAGAAACGAAACAGTGAGAATGCTAAAAGATGTATTAGCTAAGCTCTCATTCAGACCAATGATTTCTTATATCCATTTGTGATACAGGTATTGGAATGACTAAAACTTACTTCTAAAATCAATGTTGAATGTCTATGTATGGGGCCGAAAGTGAACAAACAAACCCTTATAAGCCTCTCTCTGAAAATTTATCGAGCAACAAAAACTTTCAGTTTTTGATACTTACAAATGGCACTTATCCTGTCCTTAATGTCGCTTCAAACGATACTACGAAAACCAACCAAAAGCTCAATAATTGTTCAAAATCCTTCAAAAATTATAGTTCTTCCACCAAGGAAGTGGGCATTACATTTCTTTACTCCAAATATGGGTATCATGGCCATATTAATCTGAAGGCGACGCCAACTTCCTGTTTGGTGGGGTCAATGACGTATTTCCGGTAAATTTACAATAGCTGTTGTTCCGAGTCAAATACGGGTGCACGTTTGTTTCCACACGGGAAAAATGTGGGTCTGAACAGGAGTGTATCAAAACAGATATGTAACGATAATTGAGCTATTTTTAACGTCAGAAGAAAATATAATGCAATATAATACTTTGCCATGGTACATGAGGAATAAACCAAAAAGGTGCAAAAAAACTACAAAAATATGGCGTAAAATCTACGCATGGTTAGTAGAGGAAGCTCCCTCTACTAACTATGATCTACGTGTCCCAAATGATTATAGGACTACGCACACGTAATAGTATTTCACAGAAAGGCTGAGGATTTTTTTGACGTAGTCTCGTTTTCTCTCCTATTCCCCGTCTGATGTTTCAATGACCGTTTGAAGAGCAAGGTTAAGAGTTTGTAGTGTGGGTGTGAGCTCACCATGTAATGGCTTGTTTATTTTTTTTTCTTCTCTTTTTTCTTGAAGGGGTTACAAAGTTTTATAACTGCACTCGATAAATCTTGGAGGAGTTGTGAACTTGAAGTCCCTTACCGTTTATAATTCTCGAAATGTTGGGAGAGGAAGGAAGTCGATCCGTGCACTGTTCGTCCCCACTCAATATTTTTGCACTTCTGTTCTACAAAAAGTCCATTGTCGCGTTGACAGTGTCGTAGACGCGTGGCGTTAGGCACTGGAGTCAACTACAGTGAAGCACTAGGCGGTCAGCAAGATCGAACTACAGTGAAGTGAACCGTGATCGAACTACAGTGAAGCACTAGGCGGTCAGCAAGATTCAATGTTTATTAAAATCAGGCTAATCCGACTATTTACAGCACTTGCAGTGAAAACTAAAAAGAAACGTGTGATTTTTACGTCAGAGGGAACGAAAACTATGCTTATGCTCCGTGCACAAAGAGGAGAAACGAACTGCGAAAATTACAGGCGTGGCTTACGTCTGATCTTGACTCCGGGGCTAGAAGGACTCCAACTCCTACAGTTGTAATAACTCTGAAAGTACTCCGAAAGATCTCTACAGTGCGATGGACTCCTAACAACTGAGTAACCGTTCTTAGGAAAGGACTAATCTAGTGCATGCCTTCTGACGTGACGGAAATAAACTGAATGAAGCTTTGTAAGCCTAGTCTGACGGATATGCAATAAGCATGCAGTAAAATAAACAACGCTGTGTTCACGAAGAAAAAATAGTACTTGAACGTAACTAATTAAAAAGTCTATTTACGGATGACTTTACATCCATCCACAGTATTTGTTTACGTTTTCAATTTAAAATTTCCTTAATTAACAACCTGATTTTATCTCAAACACATTGGTTTAGTGAATTCTGAGTTGAAACCTAACTTTGCAGAAATAGAGAGATTTGAAATGGCTATAATTCAGTAAAATTGAATAGGAAGCTACCCTGCATAAGATTAAGATTTCTGTTTCCTTTTGGCCGGGCGGGTTAGGTGTCCGTGTGTTCTCTTTGATAAAAGGTAGAAACGCAACCCCGACGAAAAAATGTCCGAAATGATTTGGATTCTTTTACATTTTCGTTTCTGTGGTACTCAGTCTTAAACCATTTTGCACCCGTTATAAAATTTTCAGCCAATCAGTATTCTGGGTTAGCGACTGACATGCAAGCGCGCTCTAACGTCATAAAGGAGTTGTAGGACTTCAAGGCAAGATTTGCAAAGAAACTCCAAGAGTTATTTTGACCGTGAGGTTCATGATTTGGGTTGAATCTATTTGTTACCTCTTTATAAATTCTTAAACTTCAAAATGGGATGAGCATTTAGCAGCGATAATCGCCGAGTTCCAAGAGTGTTCAGAATAAAAAAGGTGGGTATCTTTCTTAAGCGGGTACATTTACTAACGTTTGGATAATTTCAAGTAAAGACAGAAAGATAAATGGACCGACAGAAACTTTTTGCACCTGTAAAAACTTATAGTCCCTGTCCAGAAAGTGCATTAACTTGTAATTTGCAAAACACTTTGACTGATAGATTTTAATGTTTTCTCGTTACCGGGACTCTATTTGTGTAAAACACCTTTAACTTGGACTGTTTCCTATTTCA
>NC_142530.1:11040000-11082500 GCF_964205215.1 Stylophora pistillata
TTCGACACTACACCACGCTTTCCCATAAGTTAGCTTGATTAAAACGAGGCTCAGTCTCAAACTCTAGGTTTCCAGTGCGCCTGACATTCGATCCAGGTGTGGGAAGGATTGCAGGCGCACCGAAGTACCCACGCCTGAAGACTTAGCCTATTATTCTAGTGACTGAGTGCGAAAAGTCGGGAAAGCGAAAGATGCGACAGGTTGGTTGCTTATGAGCCTGTTTTAAGCCTGTTAACCAGGCAGGTCAGTTTTCGTGCCTTTTATATGTATACAGTATTTTTGAGCCTGATACTTTAAAAAAACTGCTGGAAATTGCATTTTTATTAATTTTTTTAGATACTCAACGTCTTAGAAATCTATTCTTCTTTTAAATAGCGTTATTCTCGTATTAAATTGTAAATATGTAAATATGAGTAAAACGTAAATGATGGTGAACTGTTGTGTTTTCTGTTGACTGATATTGCAGGGTAGGTTCACCATTTCTTACAAACTTGCGAAAGCTTAGTTAACAAAAATCCCTCGAAAAACTATATTTGTGTGAGAGGTCTTCTCTTTTTAATAAACCATGAACATTAATTTTAATTTATTAATTTTTTTAGATACTCAACGTCTTAGAAATCTATTCTTCTTTTAAATAGCGTTATTCTCGTATTAAATTGTAAATATGTAAATATGAGTAAAACGTAAATGATGGTGAACTGTTGTGTTTTCTGTTGACTGATATTGCAGGGTAGGTTCACCATTTCTTACAAACTTGCGAAAGCTTAGTTAACAAAAATAAAGTGGTTACTCGTTCTATTTTGTCGAATGAACCACGTATTTTGCTGCTGGTTTCTACAGCGGATTTAGACTCTGTCCAGTCCAAATTCGCCAGCGGATATAGACGACCTCTTCACTGATTGGGATCCCTTCTTTCTATGAAATTTAACTATTTTCAAGTTAATTCTCCCTCATGAAATCATCATGTTTCGTAATACAAACTTCTTGTCAACGCTCCATTGATTCTTGACACAGACACAGAATTCCTAAATAATTTTACGAGTGATCAAAACAAACTTTTTTCCCTAAATTTTTTCTATTTATGGTGATGGCTGTTTGCATAGTTTCTCACAATACATATACAATAGCCCATTTGCGAATTACCCTTGGCCTCATTTTCAAAACGAGTCCTCGTGCCCAACCATTCTTGTGAAAATGAGTTTAATTTGCATGTGAATGGAAACTTATTATCATATGATAGGATTAGCACGAGGACTCGTTTTGAAAATGAGGCCAAGGGTAATTCGCAAATGTGCTATTATATGTCCTAACATTTAGAGTTCTATCGCGTTATGAGTTACAACATTTGTTGTTGGGAGAACGTTATTCTGTATTTGGTGTCTCTACTCTCTAAATCGCTTGCACTCTGGTGGCTGATAGGCAATGACAAAGCCGCTCGCCCTCTGGAACCCGCTCTCCGGGTCCCTCACAATCCATGCTCATCCATTCGTCACCGGATTGCACTGAATCACTTTTCAGCTTTCTGAGGCATCAAAAAGAACAAAATATATCAAAGTCATAGTTCTGTCTCTCGCTGAGTCTGCAGTTTATCAATGGTTCAAAGAAACCATGCTCGTGGTAAATGCTCGCGTATTTTGCTTTGCTCGAAGGAAACCTGCGATGGATCATTTCCAACTGCCAGATGGTGCTTGAATGCGAGAGCCATGCAATGCCAAACTGACTTACTCGTTAGTCATCCTAGTGTCAGTGTTCATCTGAATACCTTTTTAAAATCATTCTCTATCAATAAGTCACTCAACTAACAAAAGCAAGTCGTTGCATGAATTTCAGAAGAAAATTGCTGTGAATACGCCTTTAGGTAGCCTCTCTTTAGGTAGCCTTTTTTAGGTAGCCTCTCTTTAGGTAGCCTCTCTTTAGGTAGCCTCTCTTTAGGTAGCCTCTCTTTAGGTAGCCTCTCTTTAGGTAGCCTCTCTTTAGGTAGCCTCTCTTTAGGTAGCCTCTCTTTAGGTAGCCTCTCTTTAGGTAGCCTCTCTTTAGGTAGCCTCTCTTTAGGTAGCCTCTCTTTAGGTAGCCTCTCTTTAGGTAGCCTCTCTTTAGGTAGCCTCTCTTTAGGTAGCCTCTCTTTAGGTAGCCTCTCTTTAGGTAGCCTCTCTTTAGGTAGCCTCTCTTTAGGTAGCCTCTCTTTAGGTAGCCTCTCTTTAGGTAGCCTCTCTTTAGGTAGCCTCTCTTTAGGTAGCCTCTCTTTAGGTAGCCTCTCTTTAGGTAGCCTCTCTTTAGGTAGCCTCTCTTTAGGTAGCCTCTCTTTAGGTAGCCTCTCTTTAGGTAGCCTCTCTTTAGGTAGCCTCTCTTTAGGTAGCCTCTCTTTAGGTAGCCTCTCTTTAGGTAGCCTCTCTTTAGGTAGCCTCTCTTTAAGTAGCCTCTCTCTATCAAGTCCTCCTCTTTTCTAGGTCAGTGTACCTACAAATCAGAGCAAACTTAATTTTTCTCAAATTCAAAGTAGCTTTGTGTGTGTGTTTTTTTTTTCCAGTAACTTAGTAGGCTCTGTACGGAATAGACATATATTATTTTTTCAACTTTGGAGAAATAAAGAAAGTTGAAACGGTCACAACTTAGTAAAACTGATTATGAACCTACCCTGCATAAGATGAAGATTTCTGTTTCCTTTTGAACCTTATCGGGAGCACTCGGAAGTTTTCCATTTTTCTCCTGTAAGCTTTGTAAGCTTTGTCTGCTAAGTATCACGTGTCGGCATTCCTGGTAGGCAGGAAGTTTGTCATCACAGACGTAGTTCAATCATTTGACTAAGTCTGATGACCCGTGGAAAACTAAATCAATGTTTTTTTCGATAATATTTTTAACAAGTTTTCAGTATTGTCATTAGGGAACAATCTCAGTACTGCCGGCTACGTAAGAAGGATTATATTTTTGGATGCCATGTGGAGATATAATAGTAATTAGGAAGGACGCTCTCAGTTGTCCATCGTCCCGGCTTCATAAAAGCCCCTGGACTTGAGCCGCCATTTTATGTATATTACTGCTTACGGTAAATGATTTGATATATAGCAACCTCGCTAAACTGCCCATCAAACAAAAAGATTTGTTTAATAACACCCCCAAATGAGGAAACTACTCTGAAATACTGCAATGAATGTCTACGTTTGTGTTTTTTTGGCGAATAAGCCGGGCGAGCAATTAAGCTCCTCTCAGCTGGTTTTGTTCAAGAGAAGCACCAGCTGTTGGGCATCGAAATTTTTCTTCACTTACTCAAAAGAGACGGCGTTCAATTTTTTTGCTTCTCCTTTCCCACATCCATTGATTACTTGGGTCATACACAAATAGGAACATGTACGGAAATTAAAAGTTATTTCTTTATCGATACGTAACATTACATATCCTATGAAAGGGTCATGAAAGGGTTATTAAGAAGTTGGTTTGTTTAGAGTCCTTCGTTGTATAGCGTCTACATTAAAACTCATTAAAACCTTTAAAGTTAAAAGAAAACCGCCTTCTGACAGCCAGCCACAATAATCGTTGAAGTATTCTTTTGTGGCATAATTATATCAAAGAGAACTGAAGAAAAAAACAAGAAAGAAATGAAGTCAAATAGATCTTTATACAAAGGGAAGTTATCATGCCGAACTAATAGAAATATGAATACTAGCATGGTTAGGCTGTTCAACCATTCATAATAAATCGATTTACAGGTTTCTTTGACAATTTTTATTTGTATCGCCATGAGTCAACGATAGTCCTAGTCAATATTTTATTGCACAATTAATGGGATATGGAATATAGGGGTGGCAAAATAATATCGCGAGAAAACAAAACTCTAAACCCATTCTTCCCAGGATTAATTAGAGACATTTTAATTATGAATTACGTCAGTGTACTTTTTGGCAAAAAGCAAATTTATCACGCAACATTTCGATTTCACGTTAATATCATGTTATATTGAATTGAATTGAATTGAATTGAATCTTTATTAAGTCATAAGATAAATAATCACATATCCTATGTTACAACATTAAAAGAAGGTATATATATAAATTACAGAGAAAATCAAGATAAAAATTATAAGACTAGATTATGTTTAAAAATTAAGCGATTAACAAACGTGTTTTTGAACCTATCAGTGTTTATTTTAGGATGGTGACTTGTCTCTTTCCTCAGATTGTACTTGGTTGATTTCTTTTTTGGCATTATAGCTCTTAAAGGGTGTATCGTATTATTAAAAACATTCTTGAAGATACGTGTGTCCTGTTGAACTAACAATTCATAAACATTAATGTGGTCGGATGTATACTTGCGCTTATAACATCGATCTAAGAAACATTGGATTGTTGTTAATTCGGAATTTACAGCGCCAAATACGGACAGCCCGTATAATATATTTGGTAGAACCAGATTTAGAAACAGATGGTCTATTTCGGCCTGATTGTACCCTTCTTTCCTTAAAGATCTTAAAATGAACAGGCACTTGTTTGCTTTGATTAGTTTTTCCCGAATATGTGTTATGAACCTACTGTCTTCCTGAAATGTTACCCCTAAAATAGTAAGCTCTTTTGTCTGTGGTATTCCAGACACCATCGGAAACTCTATTGTACAACCTTTCTTGCGGAAAATGATTTCCTTGCACTTAGATGGATTGCTACACATACCATTACTTCTAGACCACTGGGAAAACTGATTAATCAGTGCGATAGAATTGTCATTATCACCTATCACAGGCGAGATAATGGTTGTATCATCTGCATATTTTACCAGCACGCTCTTATTGTCCAAGTGTATCTCTAAATCACTGAGAAAGACATTGAACAAGTGCGGCCCGCTGACACTTCCTTGGGTGGTACCTTTGTTGACACTTTTCCATTTTCCAATAAACCCATTTCTAATGACTCTCTGCTGCCTGTCTTCCAAAAAGCTTAGATACCAGTTAACTATAAAAGGATTTAGGGGGAGTTGCTTCAATTTGTGTGAGAGGAGATCGTGTTTCACACTATCAAAAGCCTTGCTGAAATCCATAGCGAATAGGCGTACCGCTTTGCACTCTGGGATATCAAGATATTGATTGACAGTATGTTGGATAGTCAGTAGAGCATTGGTACAGCTCCCTCCCTCTATGTATGCAAACTGTGAGATCCCAGAATGTTCATCGAAGGTCTCCCTTGCGTGTGTTCCTAAGACAGCTTTCTCAAAGCACCTTGCGATGACAGGTGTCACATTTATTCCGCGGAAGTCTGATATTCCCTTAGGTATATCAACCTTCGGCAAGGGGTACAGGTCTGACTTTTTCCAAGAGACAGGCCAGGCGTGTGTTCTAAGAGACAGATTCCAAATCCTGGTGATCACTGGAACGAATAGCTCGGCGTGGTCTTTCCATATAGTATACGGGATGCCATCTGGTCCGGTTGCTGTTTTCTTTATACGCATAAGAGAATTCAGGACTTGTCGCTCTGAGATTTCTGGGACTTCCTGATCTTCACTAATCTCCAGAGGTGTTGGCTTTCTGTAGGCGTGGTCAGTACATAGGTCACCAAAGTAGTCATTTAACGCGTTGAGTTCGTAGTGGCCAAGAGATAGAGAAATCACCGGCTTGCGGCGCTGAGATGTTTTATCCACTTTTTTCCACCAATCCCGAGTTCCAATAGAGGCGATAAAGTCCCTTCTGTTTCTGAAAATCACTTCAGAGATCCTTTTATTCATAACTTTAAGACGGTCTTGATTACTGAGTGATATGCGTGATTTGGCTCGTATCATCGATCGAACGAGCGGAGTCATCCAGCCCGGGTCTCTTGAAGACATGCGCACCGTTTTCAGAGGCATGCAGCTATCCAGGTGCCCTAGGATGGTATTTTCGAGCCTACCAACCACTTCATCGACATCAGTTTCCTGTATCATATCATCCCAGTTTTCCTTCGCTAACGCGATATACAGATCACGCTTTCTATGAGCCCTTTGGTCACGCACGTATACTTTACGGCGGATAGGTGGAAGCTTTATACCGGGTGGTAAAATAACTCCCATGTGATCCGTCTTGGAGAGCATGTGAAAGGGATAGCACTTTGAAAAGAGATCCGTGCGGTTCGTGAAACAGTTGTCCAAACAAGAATTCCCTCTGGTGGGGAAATTAACCAGAGCATTCCAACCAGACATTTCTTCGAAGCGTTTGATATCCAGTTTGTTGACATCGCCACCGCACAACACAACTGTTTGTGGATGTTTGTCTAGTATATTATCCACGGTATTTACAAGATGATTCATTAGATCGATCTCTGCATAATTAAATTTTGGAGGATGATAAACTCCACATATTACAAATCGATGTCCCTTGGGAAGTCGCAGAGTTATACAAATTAATTCATAAAGACTAGAGCGGTAAACATCCTCTACTGCAAGATTGTTCCTGATGTATATAGCAATCCCACCCTTATTGCGCATATCTCTGCCATTCCAATTTCTGTCTCTACGAAAGATGGAATAGTTCTCAATATTTACAATCGCATCCGGTTGTGCCGGTTTGAGGTGTGTTTCCGATACGACACAAACATCAATATCTTTAGATCGCAAGTCAGCCTCAAGTCCAACCGCCGCACGCACTCTGTTCTTAGTTTTTGCGAGACTGCAAATATTGATGAACATACACTTGGGAACGGCAAACTCCGAGCAATCGGTAGATGATTTAGTAGGCTCTCGAGGAATAGCTGTAAGATATCTGTTCTTAGCGGGATCTTGGATGCGATAAGGTCTAGCAAACCGCCGGGTTTTAACAACTTCAATGGGTCGACATCTGTCGGAGTGTTGCGATACAGAGATATTTTTAGTAATTTTCCCCAATCTTCGTAATCCCGGACCTCTGTATTTCAGAATTCCCTGGGATTTAAGGGTATCGAAAACATGAGGCGCAGGTCGGCCCGCCGAACGTCTCAGCGAAAGTAGCCTGTCACGATTGTGAGAGCAATGGATTCTGACTGACCCAATTGCAGGTTGACAAGCAAAGTCCGAGGAGTTGGAGCTCTGTTTTCGTTTACCGTGGTCATTATCCACTTCTTCAGGTCCAGGATGTGGATGGACATCCATATTAACAGTAATGTCGAGCACAACAAACTTCTCAGGGGCGGCCAGGAAGACCATGCCTCGACTGTCCCATTTCACCATTTCTTTCACCATTCACCATTTCTTACCCGGAGATTTCGAGACCGGGATACTCTCAGCTCAAATCTAGCCATCCAACTAATGCATCTTGATGTTAAAGATTGATTTCGATAAGCTCTTTCGACTGTTATCATAGTTATGAAGGTAAAAATATAGAAAACTGCAAGAGCTCTAAAGAGCGTGGCAGCCATATTGGCATGCATATATTTTCCACCTATAGTCAAGAAACAAATTGTGTTACTTTGACATGTCACTCTATCGGACTGTTAAGTCTTTGAGGTAATAATGGCCGTCATCGTCAATCCTTCATTCACCTGGGACAATTGGAGGCTCAGTGTCACTACATCTGTTGTTGGTATGCTCTGAGGCCCGTTTGTTGAAAACCCAGTTAACTTGACGGATCCGAAGCCATAATTTACAGATCTCTACTTGAGGAATAGTATTGTGGGTCTTGGCTCAAAAACCAAAACAAGAAAATGTTTAATTTACCCGTACCATTAAATCTCTATCTTGAATTTAAACACAGCCGGTGAAAATAAGCTTTGCGGAACCGTAACTACAGAGACTTTTGGCAAACAGTCCCCCGACTGCCAAGCTAGCTTAGGTCTTTTATTGGCTCAGTTTGAAAGTTCATTTGAAAAAATTTGAGACTATTAATCGAAGATTCAGAGGACAGCCCTTTCTCGTCGAGCTCTCGACATTATATGTTGCAATAGCATTTTATTTCTTCTCACAAATACTCATATCCGATATTCCTCAACTCAAACAGACTTCGACAAATGGTTGTACAATGAATCTTAAGTGCTTGCTCACCATATTCATAACCTGACTGATTTGTGACTAAAGAGAGATGAGGAGTGTTTTAAAGCTGTTTTTATGGGAATTAGCTCACCTTCCCATGCATTCTTAAATTTCATGTATCTTCGAGTCCGGCCATTACTGGTTAAACAGAAGGAAAAACCCCTCATATGTACCATTAAACTTAGTTTGCATAAAACATGTTAAATCAACAGCAGCTCAAAAATCCGAATTTTGAAGATCGAACAGCTTGAGCTTCAACTTTCATCAGGTCTTATTATCTTTCGCCCATAATTATTATCATACGCATTTTTTTCCGGTACTTGTTAAAATGGTGTTTCGCTGGAAATGGGAGTGGGCGCTCATTGCCATAGCATACCCTTCTATTACAAAGTTTTCATTGTTAATGTGTTATTAGCTAATTCCATGAGCATCTGTTGCAGTCTTTAGGCGCCATTTTTATCAACACATGGTAACCTCTCAATACTTTTTGAGGTGAGATTTCTATCGCAACTAACAGTCAGTGGAGAACAAAACAATCGCATATTTTGATTTTTGTGTCTCCTTTGGGGTCACAGCTAACTGTCATCACAATTCAGTCGACCCAGAAACTTCCCTTTAACCACTGCATGAGAAACAGCTGTAATATTTATGATCCCACGTAGTTGAATAAATTCTCATAATAAGACGTGAATAATATTTATTTAGATATGATTACTACAGCTTTTGAAGGACATTGGCCTTAACTGACAGCTATCAGCACTAGAAAATTAAAATTGAACAGAGTTGAATTTCAGTTATAAAGTAGACTTAGATCTTGAACTAATTTGACACTCATTTGAGGCAACTGAAAAACTACAATACGATAAAAAAATAAACTCCCTGCAAAAAGATCTCTTGTCTCTCTCTTATTTCAAATTGAAACAAAAATTTTGGATGTTCTATCACAGACAATGGATTGAGGGATTTTTTTTTTATTCTACCCATACCAATCATTGATATATATAGTAGATCTAAAGGAGTTCTCTACTTTCAAAGTTAATTTGTTGCATATGCGGATCGAACGGGCGTTAATATTAATATCATCATGCATCCTTTATCAATTTTCATACCTGCTTTACCGAGACTTATCTTCGACTCAGTAAGAAACTTTGAGTTGTATTATTCGATCTTTTCGTGTTGTTCGATCATTAGAGTAGCAATTTCTATGAGAGTATACTGTCGAAACAAGAACTTAAGGAAGTAAATAAGTCTTCAGATCAGAACAGATAGGCATTGATAAATTATGAGGACACACTGTCGAATGTGTAATTATGCACCCTACGAATAGAATTGGGTAAGATGGTGTCAATTAACGGTCCAATGATTTAGGCGAGCACCCTTAATTTCATTCTATTTGAGGCGTGCAGTATGAAAGACGTCTTTGTAATTTCATATCCGCGCGACGCTTTCAGAATGCTGCTGGACAATAGGTAAACTACGATTCACCTGTCAGAGTAGCTTATAAAAACTTATCAGAACAACAGGTTAATCATTCTCATCACGACTGGGTGAGGTGAAAAGAAGCAGACATGAACCCAAGGTGGATTATATTCCTCTCCTCCTTTCTTTATTTGCTTCTTCTGAATAATCAAGCAGAGGCCCAATTGCCGATGCCAGTAGGCAAACGGCGCTTTCCCTTTGAAAGAATCGTTCAGGTATTTGGCTCTTACTAAGATCAGAGAGTTTGACTATTGTGGAAGTTCGTGAAAGAGGAATTCTTGTTTTATCTCCGGTAGCACCAAGACCCAGGACAGGAAACTTCTAAGCCAACAAAGAACTATAGAGGCCAATCAAGGCCATTCGGAAGAGAAGTTCGTCAAAAAAAGGTCAGTTGGTGTGTTAATTACTGATGAATCATAAAAACCGAGAAAGGGCTTACTTAGCTGTACACGGACAGCATTCCGCTGACTGAATCTAGTAAAATTTGAAATTTGAATTGTATTGTCCCGAAGAAAACATTCCAAAAGTCAGCTTTCTACAAAACTTCAGTGCGTCATGCTACGCTCGATTAAAAGTAATGCATCGTGATCAAAAAATATAATTGCAGATCGGGGAAACGACTTGATCCATGGTAAAGTTTATTTCTGGTGATCAGTGGATTTGCTATCGACGAATTATAACAATATTTGTCTTTTTTGATAGAGAGAAGACTCGAAGGCCTACAAGTGGATGTACTAAGATGAAACAAACACTGGCCTGGGTTGTGGATAAACTGTGAAAAGACGCCATTATACTATATATACTACGACGCGAGTCCTGCAGTGAAACTAGCTATTCATTTATTCCTTTTCCAGAGATATTAAGAATGTTGTTGAATATTCTGAAATAAAACGATCTGGAACCAGGCAGATGAAGAGTATTCCAACTGCTTGTCCCTATAGTTTTATCGTCAAGGGGTTACGCGCATTTCGCAGCCTCACCTGTATTTCTATAAACTGTTAAAAGTTTAGATTAAAGCACCAAAGAAATGTGGTCTGACTAGTCAGACCACAACTCAAAGTTCCACCCTATGATTCTCGGAGGGTAAAAAAACCATCAAGCTTAAAATACAGCAGAACGCTGATAGGGAACGTAATGGTTTATTCCCATCTTCAGTTGAATGCGGTCGGAGTCATTTGTCCTGACAGATAATGCATTACAAAGAAACAATTTGGGAACGATCTACCCTCTATCCTAGTAAAAACATTAAAAAATAGAAATAAGAGGAAGAATGCGATTTCCCTAATTCCCTATAACTGACTAAAAGAAACTTCTGCTAGAGCATACTTAAATCTTATTTCAATAAGATGGCTACCGCGAGTGGTTCTATAACCCAATGTTTATCCGATTTACTTACTATTACCATGTAAGGAAAGGATTCATGTGCAAGGTACGCAAGAAACACTCATTACTTGAAACAAAATTATATTCTTAACAGCTCAGAACGCTGACTTCGAATTCACTTGAAACAAAAAGTATACAAAGTAAACCAGCCGCATTCGTAATTCAGCCGTGGACGCAATATACGTTGATACAAGCAGAGCTTGATCTGCTTCCAAAGGAAATAGCACACAAGTTAGGATTCCCTTTCCGGCATATTTGCTATTCCGTAAACGTCATACATCTTCATCAGATGTAGCAATAACTAAAACTTTCATAGTATGTTGGGGCGTGCCAGCTGCTGCATTATGTGTTTACAGTCCTGCATAGCTTCTTCCAATTTAATTATTCAATGCTTTAAGACATTAAATATGATTGATAATTAAAGAGGGGGATTTTTGACGACAGAGTAGAAACTATCGGTAACAGAATCGATGCTTGTTGTGTTTTGGAGTGCCAGCGTTTAACTCCGTGTTCGAAGATCTTTACTACAGTTCTGCGTAATATGGTGCTTTATTACATCCATTTTGAAATCACTGGTGGTCCCTGTAATCTGATTGGCTCTAAATGGTGCGATTTATTCACGAATCGCACCATTTTTTGCTCTAAATCGCATCATTTTACAACTTGACTGAGTTTTTGACACATGACGTCAAAGTCTTTCTGTTTTGCATACAAAATAAGATGTAAAAGCATTTCCGGTTCCGCTTTTTATTTAAAAACTGGCTCAGTACTGCATCAATAAAATATTTTGGGCGATTTCAAAATGAATGTAATAAAGTGGTGATTGAACCTCGTGTCGTGCAATTTTGGTCTGAAATCATACTTGTGATTTAAAATCAAACTCGCGCTGCGCGCTCGTTCGACTTTGAAATCACGCGTATGATTTCAGCCCAAATTGCACTCCACTTAGTTCAATTACCCTTATCAATCATGTTTCATATAGTTTTAGGAAGTATACGTCCTTTTTAAAGTGTTATAAACTTGAAAGCAAAGATACTCATGAAAACTAAATTTTTAAATACATGTTTATCCTGACAAAAGGGGCGAAGAAATTCACAGAGAGTGACATGTTGAATTTTCTGGTTTTTGCAGACGAGTTGATGGACAGCCACTCTGGTGTTCATGTATTCCCACTTGATTTTTCTCGCGCATGAATAACTTTAATTCCTAATTGTATGATGATCGAGGCTGTTAAATCATAAAATGTGGTTGACGAACTGGTCGAAAGCGAAACGAGTGCAATTTATGGTGATGACTTACGAGTCTTCCATCAATGTTAGTGTCGCAAATATTTAGCTAAATTGTGATCATAGATGATTTTCCGATTAAATCCTTTTCCAATAGTCCTCCCATGCCAAGTTTTACTTGGTAACTGGCAACCGATAAACAACGTCGAGGGTCTTCTCTGAAGTACCGATAGCACCATAGAAAATTTGTCCAAAAACAGATTGACTACTTTTACGAAATTAAGGGGAAAACCAGTACATATTATGAAAATATATTTGCGCACGCACATATCTCTTGTCAAAAGAGCTTTTAGGCAAACTAAATCCTTTGACGACCAGACTAAATCCTTTCGCTTCGACGAAGGGCTAACGCTCGAAACGTCAGCTTTTGTAATCGTTACGGTGGCCAATTTACCATTCCAACTTAGTTGATATATCCCAACTAGTTCGTCTTGTCAATAATGGTACCAAGATAGAAGTAAATTTCGTTTCTTTTTCGAAGCAAATGTGAGTGAGGACAACTTCACAAGCATCGTACTCTTAAAGTGCTCAAATCGAACTAACCATATTTGGCACAACATCAATCCTCATCACTGTCACTCTCAGGTGACCAACACTGTCACTGTCAATACCACTGTCGCTGTCAATGTCACTGTCCTTATCACTGTCACTGTCAATACCACTGTCGCTGTCAATGTCACTGTCCTTATCACTGTCACTGTCGATACCACTGTCGCTGTCAATGTCACTGTCCTTATCACTGTCACTGTCAATACCACTGTCGCTGTCAATGTCACTGTCCTTATCACTGTCACTGTCGATACCACTGTCGCTGTCAATGTCACTGTCCTTATCACTGTCACTGTCAATACCACTGTTGCTGTCAATGTCACTGTCCTTATCACTGTCACTGTCGATACCACTGTCGCTGTCAATGTCACTGTCCTTATCACTGTCACTGTCGATACCACTGTCGCTGTCAATGTCACTGTCCTTATCACTGTCACTGTCGATACCACTGTCGCTGTCAATGTCACTGTCCTTATCACTGTCACTGTCGATACCACTGTCGCTGTCAATGTCACTGTCCTTATCACTGTCACTGTCGATACCACTGTCGCTGTCAATGTCACTGTCCTTATCACTGTCACTGTCGATACCACTGTCGCTGTCAATGTCACTGTCCTTATCACTGTCACTGTCGATACCACTGTCGCTGTCAATGTCACTGTCCTTATCACTGTCACTGTCGATACCACTGTCGCTGTCAATGTCACTGTCCTTATCACTGTCACTGTCGATACCACTGTCGCTGTCAATGTCACTGTCCTTATCACTGTCACTGTCGATACCACTGTCGCTGTCAATGTCACTGTCCTTATCACTGTCACTGTCGATACCACTGTCGCTGTCAATGTCACTGTCCTTATCACTGTCACTGTCGATACCACTGTCGCTGTCAATGTCACTGTCCTTATCACTGTCACTGTCGATACCACTGTCGCTGTCAATGTCACTGTCCTTATCACTGTCACTGTCGATACCACTGTCGCTGTCAATGTCACTGTCCTTATCACTGTCACTGTCGATACCACTGTCGCTGTCAATGTCACTGTCCTTATCACCGTCACTGTCGATACCACTGTCGCTGTCAATGTCACTGTCCTTATCACTGTCACTGTCGATACCACTGTCGCTGTCAATGTCACTGTCCTTATCACTGTCACTGTCGATACCACTGTCGCTGTCAATGTCACTGTCCTTATCACCGTCACTGTCGATACCACTGTCGCTGTCAATGTCACTGTCCTTATCACTGTCACTGTCGATACCACTGTCGCTGTCAATGTCACTGTCCTTATCACCGTCACTGTCGATACCACTGTCGCTGTCAATGTCACTGTCCTTATCACCGTCACTGTCGATACCACTGTCGCTGTCAATGTCACTGTCCTTATCACCGTCACTGTCAATACCACTGTCGCTGTCAATGTCACTGTCCTTATCACTGTCACTGTCAATACCACTGTCGCTGTCAATGTCACTGTCCTTATCACTGTCACTGTCAATACCACTGTCGCTGTCAATGTCACTGTCCTTATCACTGTCGCTGTCAATACCACTGTCGCTGTCAATGTCACTGTCCTTATCACTGTCACTGTCAATACCACTGTCGCTGTCAATGTCACTGTCCTTATCACTGTCACTGTCAATACCACTGTCGCTGTCAATGTCACTGTCCTTATCACTGTCACTCTTATTGTAGCTGTCACTCATTGTCGATGTTGCTGCCAGCGTTGCTGTCACTCTCTGCCGCAAGTTAGAAAACTGTGATAGGTTATTGCGCTTCCCTCCTTAAATAAAGTTAAGTTACGTTAAGTATATGCGCGAAAACAACTCACTTACATTGTGACTTTAGCCTGTTTCCAGTGTATATGTGATATAGCTTTAAATGGGCTCATAACACAGTTACAATGTGAGCTTGGTATTCTTCTAGTTCACGCTGAGCTTAGTTGAGTTTTAAGCGGTACGCATAGCTTTGTTACAATATTAGTTTACTTTTGTCTCCGCATAACTCTGTTACAGTGTGAGCTAGTTTCTGTATCCAGTATGCGCCTAGTTCAGTTAAAAACACACGTATAGCTTCCAGTGTGTGCTAACTGCAGTGTTAATTGCACACATTACTAAGATACGACGGGATCTAAGTCTTTCTGGTATACGCCTTGTTCAGTTTCAAAGGTAGGCATTACTCTGTTACAATGTGAACTCAGCGTTGTTTCTAGCATACCCTTGATTGAGTTTTAAATGCGCGCAAAACTTAGCTACAACGTAGGCTTAGTTTTGTTCGACTGTGCCAGCCAAATTCAGTTTTAATTGCTTGCATAAACCAGATATTACAATGTGAACGGTTTAGTTTTGTTTCTAGTGTGTGTCAAGTTAAGTTTTAAATGAGCTTACAACTCAGTTACAATGCGAGCTCAGTTTTGTGTGTGTATAACCCAGTTTTAATATCATATGAGCTTAATTAGTTTGTTTGCTGTTCATGCCTAGTTCAATTCTAAATTTGAGTACAGCTCAGTTAGAATGTGAGCTTAGTTTTGTATGCAGTGTACTCTAGTTCAGTTTTAAATTCGTGCATAAGCAGTTCCAATGCAGGCTTAGTTTCAGGCTTTAGCCCAGTTTCCAACACACCCAGTTTCAGATGGGCACATATAGTTCACGAGTTCTTTTTCCTGTATGACTGCAACACTTAGAAATAACGTACTGCTTGATTCGTAATTGCTTGTTTTTCGCCTGATGCTTGATTTTTTCACTCTTTACATTTCGTTTTGGTCTTTATTTGCTAAGTACCTATACTTTAGATAGCATTCAGCAAGTGCAGAGAAACAGGGCCACAGATAGTGGTATCTAACGATTTTGTTTCCTCTAAGATACATTAAGCAATAAAGTATTAAGAAAAGATGGACATAGGAAGCTTATATTTCAGGGCTGATTTTACAGGCTGATAGTAATAGAAGCGTTGCTTTTTTAAATGATAAACATCAACCATTCCCTTAATTATACCTAAAAACGAACGCAGTCTTCAACCAACATGGGTATTGGGCACTTATCTTCCTAGGTAAGGGTATTCCCAAGCTGGGCAAGGGAATACAGGCTACAACAACAACAACACCATCAACAATATATTTGTTAGCCACTTTACATCATACAAATTGATATATCATTGGGATTAAACACAACCGATTTTTTAAACGAAATTCAAGTTGAATTCTAAGAAGAGAATTGAAATTATCTCAAGAATAAATTTCAGCCCTTTCAATAATTTTCAGTCCAATATTATAACATGTAAACATTATACTTCTTAGCCCTTTTACTTATAGCGTTTCCCGTTTTTTTGTGAACTTCGATTCTATTTCCTTTGCCATTGTGACATGGTGATTTCTTAACATAATCGATAGAATATTACAACTATACATATATGGACGAGAACGACTTTTTTTTTAACAACAACTACAATTTTTACTCTTTGATCTTTTTACATAAAATAAAAGTGGGATAGTTTGCCCCGCAAAGAGCTAGAAAGCTAATCAGTTGTGGCGGGGCAAGACAAGTACCTGAATAACATAAATCTAAGGACAAGGAGTCGTTATTTATACAGTCGCACAGTCACAGAGTCACACAGAAAAAAGATAAGAAGACATTTAAACTTAGAAGGTGTATCGATGCACCTACTTTTTTAATGATCATGGGGATTTGAATATAGTTATCTTCTTTTTCTAAGATATCAAATAGCAATTTACGAAGGACTTTTTTGAAAGCTTTCTTTGGTAGATCCGTTATATATACAGCATGGTATCTTATTCCACAGCTTTACTCCGATCTGAGAGCAGGAATTGTTTTGTATTTCTAGTCTCAAATTTTTAACATAAAACTTTCCAGGCGTGTAAACGATCGTGTATTGTATGAGTGAATCATTAGACGTTTTCTGAAATAGATTGAGTATGTTTGCTGGGGCTTTATTATTATTGATATCGTGCATTAGGGTTGATACGGACTCGCAATAAAGAAAAGTTATCGGAAGCACGTTTGCTTTAAGAAATAAAAGAATTACATGGTCATGCCAGTCTACGACTAAATCAATCATTTTACTAAAAACCTACTAGAAGTTCAGACATTAATAAGAACAACAATATATCGATCTTCTTGAAAAAACAACTTCAACTGAAAAACCGTGGAGCGCCATTTGAAATAGGAGCGTAGTTATATCCAAATTCAGTAAGAGCGTAAACGTAACTTAAACCTATACCTGACTTTCAGCAGGTTAACCACATATGTTACCCAGCTCATAGTGATTTTTTTCTTATACGTCAACGCTAAAAGTAGAACTAATTTTCATACGAAAAAAGTTATTTCAGTTTTGGCGTCAAATGTACAGCGCAGCCCACTGCACGGTAACATTTAACAGTTTTCAACAGTTCAGTGTACTGTTGTTCAGTACAGTGCTGTCCACTGCATAGTAAGATTTAACAGTTCCAACAGCTCAGTGTAGCGTTCTTGAGTACAATGCAACGGACTGCATAGTAGCATTTAATCTTACTATGCAGTGCACTTCACTGTACCGAACAACACTACACTGAATTGTACAGGGCAGCCTCCTGCATAGTAATATTTAAGAGTTTTTTCCCAGTTCAATGTTGTGTTACTCAGTTCAGATGTTCTGTAAGTGCAGTCAGTACTGTACAGCGCACTGCTGGAAATATTTGATAGTTTTGAACAATTCAGCATACTATGCATTGCATTGCTTAGAACATATTTACGAATTTGTTTGGTTGCAACGCAACCTGTGTAAGTCTTCGTCCTTGAGAAATAATTCGTTTATCTCTATTGCGAATTCTCCGATCTGATAGTCACGTTTCAGATTTCTTGCTCATTTTACTTCAACCATCTACCACCTTTGCGCTTTGATGTGACAATGCAGATGGCTTATCATGGCGCGAACCAATCTTGTACGATTCTCATTATTTTACTCATTGAAATGTATCAGAAAACTCACTCGTTCTTTTCGCACCTTCCGCATTCGTTTTCTGAGGCCCGTGCTAAACGTTCCAACATTGTTCTAGAAGATTTGTTGATTCGACAATGTTAGTACGTTTAGCATACATGGTTGTCCGACATTTTTTGTAGGACTAATGTTTGAGAACCTATGAAACGTTCGTTCAACAAAAAATGTTAAACAAACATGAATGCTTGACGCCCCAACAATGTCAGATCAAAAAATGTTATCTAAGAAAGTTGGAAAGTTTAACCCCGGCTTGATACTTCTCAACTCATGTAAAACCATCTAACGCACGCCTTTCCAAGGATTAACCTCTAGCTGACATTCTTTAACAGTGCAGAGTATTGTGCAGTGCATTTCAGAGCAAAATAAGACTCCGAGTTACAGCTTTGAAATGTGTACGTTGTCAACCTTTTCATTAAACTTTCATGTTTCTAGTAGCTTATTGTTAAATCGTGCGTTTACAACCGTAAAGGATATAACACTCTCAGAGGAACTAAAAATTAGAACGTAAACAATTAACATGGACACAGGGGCACCGAGAAGAGGAAGAGTATCTTTTTAAAACAGAAATACGATGAAACGACGGAGATGTGTGTTTTCAGGTATTGAGTGGTTTGCTAGTAGTTAAAATTTGGTTTGAGTATTTCCTACCGTCGCAGATATTCATTTAGTGTAGCAACTACCCATTGAGTATTTGTTACCGTAGCAATTACCCATTAATGGCAGCAAATACCCACCAGTGGGTAAGTAGCAAATACTCAGTGGGTAGTTGCTACAGTAGCAAATACCCATTAATGGTAGCAAATACGCACTAGTGGGTATTTGCTACTGTTGCAAATACTCAGTGGGTATAGTAGTTGCTCGGGTCGCAAATAACCAATCAATGCAGCAAATACCCGGTTGAATCGGACTTACCTCCACTGTCTCCACTTCTCCATCACTGCCACTGCCAATATAAGTGTCACTTTCACTATCAAAGTCACTGTTGCTGTCACTGTCATTATCACTGTATTTGTCTCAATGACTTTTGCTGTTACTCCCACTGTCAGTGCGAATGTCACTCTCACTTTCATTGTCCAGTCACTGCTAATGTCTCCCT
The DNA here is from genome assembly GCF_964205215.1 of Stylophora pistillata. Taxonomy (NCBI): domain Eukaryota; kingdom Metazoa; phylum Cnidaria; class Anthozoa; order Scleractinia; family Pocilloporidae; genus Stylophora; species Stylophora pistillata. Next base: position 11,058,740 of record NC_142530.1, read on the forward strand.
CCATGTCTCTATACTGTCACTCTAACTATCACTTTCAATGTAACTGTCATTGCTAAACTCAATGTCACTCTCACTGGCATTGTCCAGTCACTGCTAATGTCTCCCTCCATGTCTCTATACTGTCACTCTAACTATCACTTTCAATGTAACTGTCATTGCTAAACTCAATGTCACTGTCACTGGCATTGTCTCTATCAGTATTGCAGTCACTTTCAATGCCACTCTCACTGTTACTCTTTCTTATTTTCTTATTTCACCTGTCATGATGTGTGAATGGTGTCATTGAATTTCATGTAAATGACAAAAAGGCATATGCGAAGCGTATAAAGCAATGTATTTGGTCATTTTGAGTTGTTTGTTCCAGTAAGGCATTCCTTCGTTTACATATAGCTGTTTTGAAGCTGCGTGGAGGAGACCTTGGAAGACAAATCTGCAATTTTCATAATGCAAAGTAACAGGTCGGAGGATGCTGCTGTTGTTGAAGGTACTATTCTAACTTTTTCGTCTCTCTCACTCTAACACGACTACGAAAAGATTTCCTTGTATTTTTCCTTCTTGGGAAGAGGAAAGATTCAGAAAACCAATTACGTCATTCGAGTGCGAGAAGTTTGAGGAAAGTTGAGTGTCGGGCATAAGTCATCGAAAATGGAAGAACAAAGATGATAATCTGTCAGTTGTAAATAGTACTAATAGTATTCAGATTTTTTCAAAGAAAAAAAATAAGAAACTTTGTCGTTGTAAACTTTAAAACTATTTGCGTTTATACGGCTTCTTGAATAGTACTACTGACCTGTGGTCGAGTTCAGATCTACAATACATAATGGCATCCAAGAATTTTCACCGATTACTGAGCGAAAAAAGGAACGAGGTGACACCAAAGCAAAAATATTACCGCAAACAGGCTAAAAATATTGCCGCAAACAGGCTCTAACATTTAACAATCGCAATGCAGCCACCCTACTGCAATATTGAGCACTTAGGCTTAATGAGGGTCAGTAATTATTTGTTTATAACTCCAAACTATTCTAAAACGAAGCTGTAGTCTAACATGCAATCTACTGTTTTCGTCGTTTTCTTTATCAAAGAGCTGATGCTGAATGAAAATCTCGCCAAAATCTGCATTCACTGCACCCTGACGGGTGAAAGCAGCGAAAGTGAAAGACAAAAATCCGAAAGTACGGAGATTCAACCGCCGTCAAGCTATTCCACCTGCGATTCACTGATATTCTCCATTTACTGACTTGGCGTGGAAAATTGATTGACTAATTAGAAGATGCACACTATGCACGGTAATGTAATGTTGAGTAGGGACTTTAAGCAAACCACGACGGCTACGGCAACGAGATCGTGGAAAAACAATAGATCTAATCGGCAGAACAATAGCCTAGCACGTGCGTTTTGAAACTTTGTACATTTTGTAGCCGTCCATTGCAAAACAACAACGTGAAATCACCAAAATTTGCGTCGTCTGCGAAGCGAAACCGCGGCGACAAATTATTTTAATTTACATTTGGAACTCAACGCTACTTTTATGCGTTATGTTGAGTTTGAGGTCTGGCGCCCTATGAGACGGTAAACACATGCAGCCATTTTCGAAATTCTAACTAAAAGTAGAAACTCATTTTTTAATCGACGTCTTCCGTGGCGTTGCTGTCCTGACTGCTTAAAGTCCCTAATAATGACTACGACTACGTCATGGGATCACTCCATGATATTCACTTCGCTTTCGGCAAGCAGTATTTCACCAATTTGTTTAATAGGGATAACGAATTCTCTAAATTTGGAAAAGACAAGAAATTTCAGGTAATCTCAGCAGTTATGAACTCATTCATTTTGTCATCTTGAACTCTTTATCATGATGTGGATGCTATTCCTATACATTAATGAGTATAGTTGATAGTTTCCTGACAAGGATATCGTTTCCCCTTGTAGTACAAGTTCAAGTTAGTTTTCAAGTAAAGTTTGTTTATTTAATATTTATTCATTTTCAACTTTTTCTAACATTTCAAAACTTACGGATGTGGCAGGAATGCCTTGCTTCTTTATATGCAACCTTTTAATATCCAAGACATTTGAAAGACCAAGCCAACCATCAGCACGAAACCTGTCCATGTACATATCTTTACTTGATCTTTCTGACGTTTTCCGGGAGTATCGCGTTAAATATTTTTCGGAAGTTGTATTATGTACTGTGTTTTGATTATCGTTTTGCAAAGTTCTGCATTTTGTCACAACCTGCATTTTAATGTAGTTCTATGGGTTTATATCAGTGATCAGTTTAAAGGAATAGCTGCGAAGTTCTTAATTTCTGTACACGGTTTAGGTAAATAATTTCGTTTCTGCTTATCACCCATACGTATGTAATGTTTTGTTTCGCCATGTCATTATTTTTAATTATATCTAGCAATTTGCGTTAATAACCTCAATAAACGGATTGAACACAAGCAGGCGTGACTTCGGATATACCAACTCCATGATTGAAATAAAACCAGCTTCCCTTTTACCCGGACGAATCTCAGTGATTACGATAGATCAGTTGAACTTGAGAAACTCTAATTTAAACCAAACAGTACCTAATCCTTTTAACTCTGATTTATTCTGATGATTTCCGCGGTCTAGATAAGTTAGAATTTGCCTGACACACGTAGGGGGTAGTCTTTCGTGGGAAACAACAGGTTACTTATTGATACTCGACCAGGCAACTGAACTCAGACAGGTCAATGCAAAGCGCTTTTTTTCTTATCACACCCAGAGTAAACGTCATCTGTTGCCATAAACATGCTGGCCAGTCTGTCATGTTGAGTCATAAAGCTAAAGAGTTATAATAGTAGCAGTTTTCATGAGAGGCGTCTGAGTAAGATGCTTTTGCAATCACGTACATTCGAACTATTTGCTAACTACTCTGGAAAGGAATCACTCATCGCTGATAGAGTAAGGAGACAACTTTGCTTATACCTACAATGTACCATTCCACCAAAGAGGCTATGACTGTTGGTTAAGTAGGTCACGGTTACTCAAGACTTGATGTTACAGTATACCCCAAAGACAACAAGTTTAAACTAGAGTGTTCTTTGCAAGCATTAATCTTCACATTCCATGAAAATTTTAAAATTCTAATAAACAAATTGTTGCCTAACGATTTCAACGCGTCTAATTATCGAGAAAAAAATATATCTTTCTACATTCTATCTGTAAACTGCAGCCCAATATTATTTTTTCATGTCACTTTCATTTGGACATCAGGAAAAAATAAGGGCAGCATAAGTAAACGGATATATGTATTTCAGGATGTGAAAAACTCACACTTTACATCTCCGAGTTGCATTAAGATTGATGAATTTTCTGATTTCATTAAAACTTAGTTCCTTCCGTTGCCTTTGCCGCCTTTTTCATCAATTTTCAAGTCCTTCAAGTTGTTCCCGGCACATCTTTATCGTCTTAACGCTGATTGGTACAGTTATATCACTCTAAACTCAACTTGCTTTCCACACAAGTTTGAGAAAAGTGATTACTTATTCACTGTCGGTTGTTTTCTGGTAAGAACAGCTTTGAAAATTATGATATTCTCAAAGGAAACATTTTTTTCATTCAGAAACAACTCGGGACTAAAATCGCCTACCTATAACCTATATTCAGCTAAAATCGCCTACCTATAACAAACTTGCAAATGCAGCAAAGAGAATTGTAGTTGACTTCATCGCCTTAAATGTGGGTAACATTTAGGGTTGGAATACAGTTGTAACACAGTTGTTGGAGAGTGATAAGAAATTTTCAAGTGAGCACTAAGAATGGACTAACCCCAAATTTAGAAGACAACTAAAATCTGTGTGGTAACAGATTTCTGGCGGAGAGACCCGGGAAGATCATTGGTACAAGATAAAAACTTTGAAAATCATAAGGACGTGGTTATTATGATTAATTGGGGTAGTCAGGCCATCATTAAAACATGAAAATCGTGTGAAATGGATCGTTAATGGGCTCAAACGTTCAATAAATGTTTAGGTTAAGCCTCTTTGAATCAAGTTGGGATAACTGTGAAGAATGATATATGAAATTGTTTCACACGCTGGGAAGAGTTTAATGGAGAGAAAAGAGGCTTTTCTTCCTGCTCTAAACATAGGAGGCTTTTGGGAGCCTAGAGATAGGACTCTTTAATAGAGAAATTACTATTTGTAACAGAATTGCTCGAAGTGTTCAAATATGGCGGTTCTCAACAACAAGATGGATTTAAAAACCTTACCAAGTGAAAACTGTAGGAGCTAAGGTAAAGCTGGATAAACGATGGTATGGAGCTGAGGTAAAGCTCAACCAATAATAATATTCATTCCATAAATTATTAATCAAATAGTGTTGAAGATAAAATGAATGAGAGCTTTTCCTTGCGGATTGGCTTTTTTTTTCTTGTTTCGAGTTGGTAGGAGTTTTTTGGTGAGAGCTAATTTTTCGCGAATCTCCGCTCAAACTTCTCTACCATGTAGTCAAGCTAAATAGCAGGGAGCTCTACAGCAAACGATTTGACCCTTGATTTCCATGCGAAGATTCTGATTCACTCGATGTAGGAATCATAAATCGTAAGGTATCTCATGATTTCGTGTTTTTTTCTTTGCTGTTACACATTATATATTTGGCGGATCAAGGACTGTCCGAAGAATCTGCAAAACTTAAAACTCGAAAAATTCTGCAGCTACACAGTAGGAGTATACACGAATTTATAAACCTAACTGTACGTAGACAAAGAAGCTTTGTCTGTAGAACCAGTTATATTAATAATCCCTCGAATATTTTGCTCGCGTGCGATCAGTCTAAATGTATCACGTGATCAAATATGCGATAAAAGCGTGCGTTTAAAACGTGATTCAAGATAACAGAGCATTTAGCTATTACTACAGAACAAGAGACATGTTTGATTGTTCGTAAAATCGTAATAGAGAACACTTAAAAGTAACAATCTCAGGGGAGGATCATTATCTCACTTGTTTGTTGCGCTCACTCGTGAGATAATGTTCTTGCCACTAGAATCTTTTCGTCACCGTGTAATATCCTCTATGTATGTTTTTCTTTCCGTTGGAATATTAATCAGTTCAAGCGTGATATGACATCCTGTTTGCGTGGATGCTTGACTTAAATATTATCATTTAGCAAGACTTGTGCTTTATTTATTCGCAGGATATGTTTGTTTCCTTACTTTACATTACATTACTTTACTTTACAAGGATTTTTTCAAGTTACTCTGCGTTCTTAGAATAGGCATCTGAGGCAATCTACTGGCTGTTCATGTAAGGAGCCACGAAGTGAAACCGATCAGGTGGGATCACTATCTGGTTCAAAACTGACGTTTATGTGTCCTTTTTCCTGTATAGGTGACAGATTACTCATATCAGTGTCGCATCTATGTCTGGCTTGTTCTTCTTTATTAACACAGTTACCTGTCTCATTCATCAAGTTAAAACTTCCGTTTTTGATGGTTAATGCCTCGAGATTTTTCTTTTCTAAAGAACTAAACAATTCACCTCCAAAGCTAACTCGTCGTTTCTCTGGATTACGTCCTGAAAACCCCCGACTTTGAGAGCAAGTGGGAAATTTTAACAATTCGAAGATGGCTTCCTGTTCAATACTTGTAAACGATAAACACTTGACTTCAGCCATAGTCTTTTCCGTGCCCACTCTGCCAAAACTGACCACTTGATTATCTGAGACTGAGATTGAGTTTCTGTGGACTCGGTCCAGTGTGATGCTTTCCGATTGTCTTCGTTGTGTTTGTTTGCTAACAATACTTGCATTCCGCCGCCGCTCTTCAAGTTCATAATTACAGTTGCATCGCAAAGCGTTTTTAAATGCCTTTCTAAATTTTGTGTTAAGCACGGCATAAACCACTGGGTTTGCGACGCTGTTTAGCAGCCCCAAAAAATTTCCGACAAAAACAAACAAGTCTGGCGCAACATAACCCGGTCTTGGAGGAAAAATGTTCAAAAGTTTGTTGATCATGTAAGGCAGCCAACACAAAGCAAATAACGCCACCACCAAAAATAGCATTTTAATTATTTTACGTTTGTTCAGCAAATCTTTTGCTTTACTTTGGGATGTTTGTTCGCCGGGTTGCTGACGTGTGTATAAACGGTGTCCAATTAAAAAATAGAGAACTGATATCTGTAGAAGAAAAAGAAAGTAACATGATATCCGGTACATTTGGTATAGATGCAAAGCTTTGGAACTGCTCCAGGATTCCTCGCATTTGGCTACTTTTTTTCCTTTTGAAACGACGTCATGATGGAACAATGAAGGAAGGAGAAGAAACGGCGACACAAACCAAATGACACCAACAATCTTTTTGGCTCGGGGAGGGGTGATGAATCGCTTCATCGGGAAAAAAACTGACATGAAGCGGTCATATGATATGGCTAACAAACTTAATGCCGACGCCATTACTGACATATGCACCAAAAACGACAAAATCCTACAGCCTGTCTTTCCGTAAGGCCACGCTGGCCAGGTTAAAACATTGTACACAAAAAACAACGGCATGCAAGTAGAAGTGACTATGGCATCTGCACCAGCCAGCGATGCTATGAAAATGTTAGTTGTTGAACGCATGCCTCGATTGATGATTATCGATACTATGACCAGAGAGTTTCCCAGTGTTCCGAAGAAAATCGCCAATATGTTTGCGATAGACAATCCCACGACGGCGCTTAAACTGGCACTACTATTGGTGTCTGAATGTTTATATCCAGTAAAATTGGCGGTTAAATTTGTCTCAAGTGGAGTGCTGTTCAGAAAGTAATTCATTTTCCCGTATCCTTGTCAAACTGAGCAAGATCACGCAATTAGCCGTTTGCTGGTTGTTTTAAGTGTTTCCCTAGGAGCTGTAGTTGCGACCCACCAAAATACAGGACTATTTCTGCTGGAACCACAGAAGTTGAGGTGACTCCAGTTGAATCACCGAGTGTCTACGAGGAAATAAGACAACTGTGTTAAAAGATAACAATTGAAGTTTTTCGCAAACGATCATTAAGGTTGAAAGGCAGCGAGACAAAAGTTGACCAGTGATTTCTACCTCCCATGGGAAGTATTTTTATCAGACAATCAGGCGCCATGGACATTAATAGAGCAATCTTGTACACTAAAAACATCCTGAATTACAGTCATATGTTAAAATGCAATTATGCGAGGTCTACTGTTACATCACACTTCTCGAGGTTAAGCCGCGAAAAGAACTGATAAAAAAGAAAGTTTTAAATACGCTTTTAACCGTCCTGAACTACGTAAATGAGCTAGAAATGGAAAGATGAGAGTTTCGAAAAATTAAATATTCAGAGTTGTTTTGGTTGAACTGTCAGTAGAGGGCGACATTATCAACAGTTTATTTACCATTCTACAGCAAATACAATATTCTGAGGACGTAATAGATCGGCTCTTGCTGTCACCTGCATGTACTCTAAGCTAGTTATCTCGAAAAGGAAAACAATCAGTCCTCGTTGATGGCCTTAGAAAATAGCGCTTGCAGCATGATAAACACAGCATATTTTGTTGTACCTTTCTATTCCTTATAGCAAGAGAAGTTGTAAATAAAACGACCAGATCTTCAAGCTTAACAGGTTTGCTTCGAGTTGCACTCAGATGAGCCCTGAAATGAAGGAAGTAGGCTTAATCATATAAGAGCCAATAAGAGCCTTGATTATCTTTACTTTGGAAGGTCATCAGCCTCAAACGTTCAACTAATCACGTTCGGTTTTTTAGTTTTAGTATGGAACTTCAGACTGATTTAAAGAGCCAGCTGTAAAGGCCCCAACAACTAGATCAGTAGCTCTGCTCGGTATAAGTTTGTAAATGATATAGCCAGTATTTTTGTCGTAGCCTGCACTATGCAGAGTATCGTTAAAGGCGAGTCCCGTTACTCGCGAGAAATTTGAAGGATGAATGAGTTTATTTATCTTGACTTACCAAAACCTACGCTCTACAATTCTACGTAATTAAGGGATTTTCTAATTTGTGGGGATTTACTGTCGAATGAATAAAAGACGCCGGCTAAGGATTGTTCTCCAAGAAATCGAATAAATGATTAATTCTGGCTAGGAAGTATACTAAACGTCAACAGGAAAACAATTTCCTGACATCCTTTGTCACAAATTCTAGTCTACTGTATTAAAAATCACAATGAAAAACCGAAAAGAAGTCCAAATTTAAAACTGAGGTCGGACTTCAGTCTTTGATCTTTTCAGCAGTAATGAAATGCAACTCCACCGAAAAAATAATCTTGGCATCTGGGAAACTAAAAGGTTTTAATACCACTTGACGTATGAGACCACTGACAGATAGGCAATATTATTGTTTCATGGTGCTTCAATGGAAATTCGCATTGTTTAAAGCTTAAAAACCCACTGGTAAGATTGAAGTAAAATCTTCCATTACGTGAATACAAAAGCAAATCTCTCGACCCTCTGACACAAACAAGACGAAATCTATGTGGAACAAATCAAATTTCAATAGTCGCGGGATAATAATTACACAAGGAGAAGAGACACGACTTTGAGAAGATATTCCTCGTAACCTTCATTTTTGATTACGCTTATTAAGGGGTTAAATATAGAATACATATGAACGATAACAAAGTTACTGAAAAAAATATTCAGCCAAAGTTACACGCTGTAGATGAATAAAATTGAAATACCAATTTTGCTTTGTTCAGGGTGAGATTAGCATAAAGATGAAAACGAAAAGTTTGTTTCCTGGTGATCATAAACAAGAGGTTAATCCTGAGAGCCTCTTCCCATTTCAATTAAATTTTTCTCATTCTGAATCTTAAAACAAGAAAATAAGCTAGTACCTGTGTCAGAGACCTTGTGCCTGGCGCCGGCCGCCACCAAATGCCTTAAAAGATTTTAGGTGAAGTGATGGCGTTCTTAATCAATAAACCAGAGTGCACGGAGATGCGTCTGGCTATTTTACTCTCTTTCTGCATAGATATATACGCCTCACTGAATGCTCAGCACGCTAGGATTTCCTTTCACAACTTTTTGAAAGGCAACCTGACAGGTGAAAACTGCGTTATGACGTCACTATCCGAACTCCGCCTGTGTGATGGACCACTGTACCGCCTTGTTGGCACGTATCAATTATTTTCCACTCGTGTCATAAAATATTATATAATTTCTTTCCAACGCTTAGTTCAAAATGTTGGTTGTTTACACATTTGTGCCTTAATATTACAACTGTGAGAGAGAAACACTTAACGAATTTGAATGCGCTGCCAATATGGTTCCATCTCCATGTTCAATAAAGCTGACAATTTTCTCTTAAAGCCGGATAAGCTGGGTGAAAAAGTGATCAATGCACCACGTGGTGAAATAGTGCCATATTGTTTGGATTGGAGTGAAATAATGGAGCTGTTTAACATGTTCGAAAATATAGTAATACAAGTAACAAAAGCCAGTTTAAGTGTCGGTTGTTGACTGTAATTGCTAATTGCCAGATAGAAGCATCAAACGACAGCTATTTTAATGATGCTTTTAGCAAGCCCACTATCTCTGTATTGGAAGAAAGCTAGAAGCAAATATTTTGACATTGCAATACGGTCAACAAATCGTGTAAGATCTGCGGAAAGTCCTTACCCCAGAGAAAATAAGAACGAGTCTTCAGTAAAAAAAAAAAAAAAAATGGTTCGTATTTACTGATTAAGCGTCCTTGTAAGCAAGCGAAAAATGTTATGTGGAAGGAATGTTCGGCTTTCTTATCAGTACAATGATGAGTGGGCGATTCTCTATGTGATCAATGACCCGCCGACCGCGGTCGAGAAGTTCCAGAGTTCTACTTAATGGTTAATAGGTAATATAACTACTTACCTCTTTACTTTAAACTTCCTTTTTACCATGCCAACAATATAAATCACTACAGCTGTAATTCAAAAGAAGCTCAAGACTGTATATAAAACCAGTCCCCTAAAAAATACATTTCTAGTCCTTGTGTGAAGTGTTTGTATTGTTAATATAATATTTCTTCATTAGACATTCAGGAAAAAGGGAAATTTTTACTTCTAATGGATTTTTCTGCCAAGTGAGAATTAAAGATTTCTTTGGCGGACCTTCCTGTTTACTATCACGTCTCCATCGTAAGTTAGAAGCACTTTTTGAATGTTAATTAGAAAAAAAAAACGAAATGGATCAGCTGGATTGAGAAATCGCTAACCCTTCAGTTGTTCAATCCAGATCTCGTACAAATATCGGCATAGACAACAAGCGCAACTGTTACGTCACATTGAACAAAAGAAAAGATTTATCAGAGAAATTTGAAATGTTAAGCACAGTAATAAGAATTGTGGAAAGTACTTTTCGTCATTCGTATTCAATACCCGATTCACCCCGCATCCACACTAAACAATGAAAGCTATTCTCTTTTTCTACTACATTTTTTTTTTTTGAGGAATCAAGATTTCAATGAATTCTGACCTCAGTTAGAACAGTTTGTGTTTTGATCTACCCACGTGTTGACTTCATGATCGATTGAATCGACTTTGAAGTTTCAAGAACTCCTTCCCTGCAAGTGTAAAAGATTTCCGTCTCTAAAGATTTTTTTTTAACCTTGACGTAAACTCCTGTTTGTTTTTCCGCGACCCACAATAATCAAGATCAAGAAGAAGTGGTATACTTTTAGTAAGGGTTCTTAGCCACCCTAACTTTTCGTAAACATACGGTTTCTGTACTTACAAAGGACCAAGGGCTGCTAATTCAGGAAATAGTGTTATCAATGAAGGTTCTTGAACCAGATAATTGAGAATAATACTGAAAAGCCTCAATGCTTACACCCTTTACTCACATTCATTAATTTATAAATATTTGATAATCGATTATTACAATGGACGTTGACAATTTACAACCAGCTAAACAGAATAAGAAAATAACATTGTCTTTGTTATAAGGATCATTCTATGATCTCTATGTTAGAGACAGTGTTTTGCACTGCTATGAAGTTTTAGGGCCATCTCCTGTATGAAATGAAAGGGTAAAAAAATACGTTAACGAATTTGATTTTCTAACATTACAACATTTGCTGCGGGGGAAGGGGGGGGGAGCAGTCCCACTGTCGATTTGCCAGAAAACTTGGCACTTTTACTTCATGGTTCAGGAAAAATAATTAAAAGCAGCAAATTGCGACAAATCTGTCGTATTCTAAATTCTCAAATTTTATTTCCTAAAACAAGAACAGAGTTTTGTTCAAATTAGCAGGCTCTCATTAGCACCGCAGTACGAGCGGCAAAGCCCGCGAGATACGAGCAGGCGAGCGAACAGAGCGTGCTAGAGGTCTGAGAGGGGTCCGGCGACAATACTTCCAAGCTACAACCCTAGCGGACCTACCTGGCGCTAACACTAAGGATGGGCCGATACGGCTTTTTCGAATCGATACGATACTTACCTTTTTCTTCGATATCGATATCGATACCGATACTGTGACGTCATTGAAATGAATAGTAAGTCACGTGATCTGATTGGCTAAATGAAGACACCCTCGCACGGATTTCAGTTCAGTTCTCTATAGTAGCATCAACAAGACACTCGAACAAGTCAATAATTTCTATTTATTGGGACTCATTTTTAAATTGCATGGGGAAACGAAGAAGACTGCAATGGACAAACTTTCTACTTACTATATTAAAGTAATCTGCAACTTTCGCTTGCATTCATGATCATAAGGCGTACAATGAAAGGTTATCAGTCACTGCACGGGTCACTAATAATAAACAAACACGGTTGCACGACTTATTATGGATCATGCGCTTCAATACTCGATACATCAGAGACTCCCAGGCATACAGGACTATACAGGGTGCCATATATTAAAACTATTTAACCTTCCTCAGTGCCTTTCTCGCTCGAGGTTTTTCTTTAGTGAGCAGGCATAGTAGTTTGCAGCTCATTTTTGTTAATCCAGATGTCCCTGTAATGCCTGAATTGTTGTGAGTTGTGATTTTGTTGCCGTTGTAGTGAGTGACTTTATATTTATAGAATCGGGTCCTATTTCACAGTGAAACGTTGTACTGGGGAGTGGAAGAAACCGCCACTTTGACCGGTAGACTGCAGCAATCCTACATTGCACACAAATGCGCACATGCACGATCTTGAGCCCGGAGTCTTTTCGGCTACTTGTCAGCGGTTAGTCGCGGGAGATTAAGTCGCGGGTAAGTCACGTACAGTATCGAGAGAATCGATACTCTTCGCTGGTATCGATATTTTTCGATCCGACCTCGGTATCGCTGGTATCGAATATTTGGTATCGGTGTCGGTATCGGCCCATCCTTAGCTAACACCGCTCGCCTACTGGGAACTCGCGGGTTTCGCCGCTCGTGTACCAGCGTCAACAAGAGCTAGCTTAGGGGATGGGGCGGCTGTACACAGGCTAGAGCTAGCTTAGGGGATGGGACGGCTGTACACACGCTAGAGCTAGCTTAGGGGATGGGGTGGCTGTACACAGGCTAGAGCTAGCTTAGGGGATGGGGCGGCTGTACACAGGCTAGAGCTAGCTTAGGGAATGGGGCGGCTGTACACAGGCTAGAGCTAGCTTAGGGGATGGGGCGGCTGTACACAGGCTAGAGCTAGCTTAGGGAATGGGGCGGCTGTACACAGGCTAGAGCTAGCTTAGGGGATGGGGCGGCTGTACACAGGCTAGAGCTAGCTCAATGTGAAAATAAGTATCATACTTCAGAGTATGTTCTACATTATCAGATAATCATGAGATAATCGCACACCCAGTCCCCGTTGAATGATTGTCCGCATACCCAGAGTAGAGGGGATAGTTTTGTGTGTGATATGGATAACATGAGAAGCAAATGGAACAAAAGGTTGAACATTGACTGGTAGGAAATTTAAATCGGATTTAAAAGGCGACAAATGACACATTAAGATTACGTAAGAGTTACTCAGTTTTCTCTTACCTTTGTAAGCGTATTCCAAGGCACTTGCTATTGCTGTCATGTCAGCCTCTATTACTCTTGACCAATTTTCCACGTCCCCAAGTTCCTTCGAGACAAATATATTGCGTATGAAGGGAGCATGAAAATAGAGGTTTACATGTATCAGCGAGACTACATGTATCAGTTTGAGGGATTCTTGTCATTAAAAGATTCTTGTCTTAAATTGCATCACTTTTATTAGTTTGAGTCATGGAAGAGTCGAGAAAACCTTTGCTTCGTTTTGTGCATTCGTTGCATTGTAGTTTAAACTAGCTTTTCTTTAATTGTATAAACAGTTCAAAGTACCTATCGGCTCACTTCCTAAAGTACAGGAAATTATATCTATATCACATTCATTAAGATCTTGGTTAGGCGACATAAATACAATTAGTGCCAATGTAGGTTCACCTGCTACGGCAACATATACTTTTCTTTATGCAGTTAGCCCAGGGATTGGCTTACAAAAACTCTGCCCGGATAGGAGCCTTGGCTTTGAACATACAGAGAAGGAAGCTAGTTACCTTCAAAGCCTTATTGAAAGCCTCTAACATCTGAAGCCACTGTACTGTCTGTTTAGAAAATCTTACTGAGGAGAATAACAAAGTGCAAAATCTGACTTTAAAAAGGGAACATTTTGTCTCAGCCTACACTAAACATACATGTCAAGGGCTGCAAGTATGGATCAATCTTGGGTTAAACAACAGACAAGTTTCATAGTTTCATATAATTTTCATAGTGGAGGCTTCCTTAAGTCTATCACATTATGCAGCAGTCTTTCTTCTTCTGGAAAACATCAATGGAAGAAACTACAAAAACACAAACTTTACAGACTGGCCAACAAATTTAACATCAATAAACTCCACTTTAGGCTCACTTTGAATTTGAAATGTCTTGCATCTAGTTGTTAGACGCTTCTCAAGTTGCCTGTCTCAACATCACTATATCATTTTGATTTTATTTACCATCTCAAACAGCACAATGGCAAAACACATTCAAATTTACAGCTCACAAAACATATAACACACCACAGACAGTATTTTTAGAGAAACCTTTAGGTACCTGCATGAGCCTGTAACTGTTTTGCTTCTGTTTCTAACTTGCGCTGATTGACATAAGCTTGCTCTACACTATGGGACGTAAAGCAGATTACTTCTGTATTATGTTGAACTCAATGTAGAATGTGGATCAAAATGCTAAAAATTACAGTGTATGCAATCCTTGTAAAACTGCTTCAAACTAGAAAGCTCCATGTCCCAACTGAGTGATATTTTTTACTACAATTACAGGAAAGATAGAGTAAGGAAATCAAACCTAGTATTTACATTTCAATTTCAAAATAGTCAGTCCACCTCATCAAAGATTTCAAACATAATTACAACTGGGTACGATGAATATATGAAGTTCATCTATTTTGAACTGCGGTTATAGATACGTGTAATGCATGATCCTCGCAGTAATTACAAATGATTTACGATTTCATGTAAGGAGAGCTAGAGACCTTGAAGTATGAAAATAAGTGAAGTGTGTTCAAAGTTTTAGTCAGGCCCATAATACAAAAACAATCTAAATTTTTGTCCTAAACAATTTTCCTTTGAAGTGACCCTTATAACCCCTTAAGCCATCATTTCTCCCAAAAGCAGAGCAAGGCCAACAGAAAATGTTTGGCAGCTAGACATCTGTATGTACCTAACCACTGAGGTCATTCAACATGCATGTATACCAATAAAGGTTATCAGGTAAGCAGTCACTGCACAAGACAACAATGTTTTGTCACTTACCCAGTATTAAGAGTGTCCATTAGTTTGTATGTTAGTCTTGAAGATGCTGCCACAGCTTCTCTTCTCAAGTGTTCTACATCAATAATAAAATGAAAATTGCTTATTATAAATAACAGGACAATACATCTTTGCTTCTTAAACTGAAAAGGTTAAGAAATGTACTCAGGGAGTAGGTAAAGATGCATGACAGCATCTAGTTGGTTATCAAAATAATGGGGACTAAGCAATATTAAAGACTTGAGAACATCCTACCATCCCCTGGATAAATCACATGTTCATTTCCTGGAGCCCAAAACAAGCTACCATTCAGAACATGAGAATAAAAATTTGCACCATCCATAGTAATAATGTCTATCCTGCAGAGTTGAGATAATCTTGGTGCCCATGCTCTACATTAGTGAGAGATGAAAAGCAGCATGAAAGTAGAGGTCGCACTGAATGTTCTAGGCCTTCCTTTACTTAAAGAAATTGGCAGGAAAGTGCATAATCAGGAGCCACAAAAATAAGACGGGGTGTGGGTATTAAAAGTCACAACTTTCAATCTATTTCATGTGGCATGACAAAATGGTCACAAGGTTATTCACTCACTTATGGTTGCAATGCGTCCGGAAAATTAGATATATCAAAAAAATTTAGAATAAAAGGGTTAACGAAAACATATTTGTGTTTACATTGCTTGGAAAATATATGTGGTCAGCTACTGTAGAACTCTTTCCAATGGTCCATCCAAGGTATAAATATTTGGCCTTTTCACACATCACAAAGAATATCCAAAACTATTTCACATTCATGTGAAATTTGAGACAATCACATTGAATTATTATTTTACTTTTACTAGTCTTGACTAGTCTTACACGATAAAGAATGACAAAGTCTCATATTGTTTGTCCAATTACCTTTCGTGTTGTGTTTCATGAATTTTATTGATCTACATGAAGTCCTTCTCCTGTCAAAACCCTGATTAAGACCTTACCACAACCCATGGTTCATACAACTTCAGACATGTACAATCAAAATTCAAGGACTTTTCAAGGTCAAAAAATGGTTTTCAAGGACTAAATTTTATTCATAAATCTAAACCATTTACGATTGCCAATTAAATCGAAAACAAAGGGAAATGAAAAATTTATCGACCAAAACATAGCCAAACCACTACATGTCTACGTTGCTCTTTAAAACAAAAGCACATGGCGGACTACCCCACATCGGAGGCCTTGGGCATGAAATTGAGGCACAGATCCAACTTTGCTTCATGTACCACTCACGTTTTATACCGACCTTTTCCGCTTTTTGGTAGTTACTAGTGGACAAATTTTCCGTAGCAAAATTGTTTAATTTATCAGAAAAGCAATAAGGCGCACAGAAGTTGCTAAATTTCAAGGCATTTTCATGACCTACTACAGAAATCAAGTACTTTTCAAGGACTTAACCAAATTCAAGGACTTTTCAAGGCGACCGTTAAAATTCAAGACCTTTTCAAGATTGTAAGAACCATGACAGCCATTCCAAAAAAATACATACATTTTCAAAATAATAAAATAGCTGGAAATTCATAACGCAAAACAAATTGATTCATGAATCACCTTTAATTCGGTTCTTAATTTGCTGGACTCCTCCAGCCGCTGGAGACAGCATCCAAGACAAGTCACAAATTTGATGTTAACGTGTTTAATAATCGCAAGATTCACAAGGTCTTCGCACAATCACGGTCAATCTAACTCTCTTGTTCAGTAGATTCAAATTAACAACTTAAAAGGGTGGGCAGGCTCTTAATAATAAGCACGTGCTTCCATTGTCACAGGTTACATAATTACATAGTATGTGCCCCAGTCCCCGACATTAATTCACTGGCCACGTTCAAATAAAAAAATTCACTCACATGGACATGTAAAAAGTATGGGGGACCCTCATTACTAAAAATGTGCTTCACGTTTCATTACCAATTATGGTTACTCATGAAAAGGATGTGTTAGAAATGTCATCTAATGAAAATATTGCATGAACCAATAATCTTCAATATGTAAGAAAATACAAGCAAAACAAAAAGATGGAGTTAGGCTCAGGTACCCCTTAATAAAGGATGCCTGTAAACAGTAAAACAGGAAAATCCCACTCCATTCTGGATAAATCCTGTAAAAGCTATGATTTTGATTTATAAAGTTGTCTTTTTTTCAAAAATCACAGAAATAAGAACCTATCTTAACTTGCAGTCAACGTGAACCATAAATGTTTCTTATCCTGAAATGCCAAAAAATTCCCAATCCATCAGAAATACCATTTTCACCTGTGTTTATTATACACACTTTATTTCTATAAAAATAACCATCAAAATTGCGGTGCATATTATACACGGATTCATTGTTTGTCAGACATGTCCTAATTTGCATACATTAAAAACACAACAAAGAAAGTAACACATTTATAGCTTTAATTAAATAGCTTATTTTCAATGAAAAATTATGCGTGCATATTCATTTTTTACTCTAAAATCAAGAGGAAAGACAAAAATCACTAAATATTTTCACATGTGTGCAAACAGGCACATGGATCAGATTTCAAAGTGAATATGCAAAGTTGACCTTGTGTGAAGGGATCTCGTGTTACATGGAATTTTTCAGTGAGAAGCAAGCCTAAGATAAAAGTGAGCAAGAATTATTTCAGGACATTTTATACACTTATTTAAAGCAGTTCTTGATTTGCTGTTGAAGAGAAAAATGTGCAAATTTCTTATGTGTACAAAGACCACGCATTTGAATTCATCCTAGGCACATTGTTGTTTACTTCACTTTACAGCCAGAATATTGCATGGTGTTAGGTTGAAAATTCCTAAAATATGACGATTTGACACAAAATCTTCAATACTTTTCGGACATAATGTTGCTCACATATAATATTTACCAGGCCATGGAATCTTCAAATTAGTTAGGCCTCACTTGAAGTTCTTAAGTTTGGTTTCAATAATGTCATATTAAATAACTAAGTAGCAAAAGATATTAGTGTCAGCAATATAGTAAATTTCTTATTATTGTTGTCTTAATAAATAATTGTACAAATATTTAACTTGTCTTTTTTGCTGTAAAAAAATTTTTTTCCAATAAATTTGGTTAAAACCAAGGGTCCAAATTATACACGGGTGCATATTATACACGGGTAAATATGGTAGTCTCTTTTGCAGTCTTTCTCTAACATGCGTTGTTAAGCCTTACATTTCAAAGTGAATAGTTATTGAACTAAATAATAATTGGCCATGAACGATATCATCATTCACAGTGGATAAGTATCAATATAGTAATAATCTGTTTCATATGATGTCAATTAAACCGCCTCCTGGTTAGCTCAATGGATAGAGCACTGTTCTTCCTATAAACAACACTACATGGTGTCAGTGATTTGGGATTCTTCCTACAGAATCGTCGCTGAAATACTTGAGTGCATTTTCAAGCCAAATCCAATGAATCTAGCTCCAGATGGCCGAACTAGGCTCGTCGAGCGTAGCGTCAACAAGCACGCAGCCAGCAACTCCTCAATTTATCCAGTCTTCTACTCCTTTACCCTCGAAACTAGACTTCAAGGGGAACTTAGCTGTGAATTGGAAGACATTTAAGCGGCTTTGGACAAATTACGAGATCGCCTCACGGCTTAGTGCGCAAAGTAGTAATCTTCGAACAGCCACATTGTTGACATGTACTGGCCCAAATATCCTGGAGATTTACGATGGTTTGCCCTTCGGAAATGAAGAGGAAACCGACATTGACAAAGTGATAGAGCTTCTAGACGCCCTTTTTATCGGTGAGACAAATGAAATATACGAAGCCTATTTGTTTAATCAGAGAGTACAGGAGGTTGGTGAGTCATTTGATGTTTTCCTTACAGCTTTAAGTTCGTTAGCTAAAACATGCAATTTTGGTATCATGCAAGAGCGAATGATTAGAGACAGAGTTGTGGTAGGAATTAGAGATAACGCCACTCGAAAAAAAGCTGCTAGCTGAGAACAAACTAGCTCTTAACAAGGGTATTGATATTTGCCGTGCGAGTGAAACCACATCCAAACAACTCAAGGAGATGTCCCATGCGGAGGAGGTTAGCGCCGTTGCCACAGGCCACCCAAAATCGAAGATAGGTTTATGCCATAATAAAGTACGAAATCTCAGTAAAGTTCAACGCCCCGTCCACAACAAAGTAACATAACCAGTTAGATGCAAGTTCTACCACAGAACCCATCCTCTAAAAAAGGAACTCTGTCCAGCATGGCAGCACAAGTGTGATAATTGCGGTGTAATGAACCACTTCTCAGTGGCTTGCAGAAGTCAGAAAGCTAACAAAAAGCAAACTAAGAAGTCGGTTCACAATGTAGAACAAGAAGTTCAGAAGTTTAATGTCGAAGTTCTGATGATTAGTTATTCAGTGTAGAATTAGTAAGCGTCCTTTATGCAAAAAACAGTCCTAAGAAGATTTATGCTAACATGTGCTTGAGGGATGAAACAGTGAAATTCCAATTAGACAGTGGAGCAAGAGTCAATATCCTCCCAGCAGATATTTATCAGCAGATATTTAAGGATCCGCGGATGGAACGCCTTCAGCTTACTCAAACTACCCTCGTCATGTTCAACAAATCAGAGCGGATTTTGCGGACCATCCTTATGGCACCTTTCTTCTTACTCTTTTGTATTATTATCTATTAATGTAAGTAAGTAAGTAAGTAAGTTATATGTGTCATTAAATTGTAATAAATAAAAAAAATAAAAAAGAGCTGAAACCTCTAGGATGTACTAAGGTCGAGAGCTTCAACCCCGAGAATGGACAGTGTTTCCTCACCGAATACACCGTCGTTCCAACTGGTCACACAGCACTCCTCGGTGCTGAATCGGTGCAGCAGTTTGGCCTCATCATGATTAACACCGATAACATCATGTCTCTCTCGAATGAGATTCCCACACAGCCGGATCTTGTGAGCAAATTCGGAGTTGTCTTCTCAGGAGAAGGAAAGCTCAAAGGAAAGCTTCACCTCGACATTGATAAGTCTGCAACCCCTGTGGCACTGCCAGTGAGGAAAAACCTTTTTCAATAAAAGAGCCTTTAAAACAGGAACTAGAACACTTAGTTAAGATAGGCATCCTGCAACCAGTAGCTGTTCCAACAGATTGGATTACCTTAATGATAGTCAGTAAGAAGAGCAATGGAAAGATAAGGCTCTGTATCGACCCAAAACCTCTGAATAAAGCACTCAGGAGAAATCATTTTCCCCTTCCAGTGATCGATGATCTACTGCCGCTGCTTACAAATGCTAAAGTCTTTAGTGTCGTAGACGCAAAGAACAGATTTTGGCATGTGCAGCTAGACGATGAAAGCAGTCTTCTGACCACATTTGGTACCCCCTGGGGTAGGTTCCACTGGACCCGGATGCCCTTTGGCATATCACCCGCTCCGGAAGAGTTTCAGAGGAGATTGGAATACGCCCTGGAAGGTCTTGATGGAATTAAGCCAATATTTGATGATATCCTTGTTTTTGGTGTCGGAGAAACAGAAGCTGAAGCACTTTCTGACCATGACGCAAAGCTGACAGCATTGTTAGAACGCTGCCGCGCTACTGGCATTAAGTTGAACAAGGAGAAGCTTAAGCTCCATCGCAAAGAAGTGAAGTTTATGGGACATGTTATATGTCAAGATGGTCTTAAGCCTGACCCAGACAAGGTACAAGGTATCAAAGAGATGCCAACCCCGACCAGCAAATAAGATCTCAAGAGACTTCTCGGCATGGTAAATTACCTCCAGAAGTTTGCTCCTAACCTGTCAGAAGTTACAGCCCCAATGAAAGACCTTTTGAAAGAAGGGAACCAGTTCTGTTGGGATGAGCAAGTACAAGGATGTAGTTTCAAGCGAGTTAAGGAGATACTCTCAGCTGCCCCTGTCCTCAAGTATTTTGACCCCAAAGACGACGTGGAATTGCAGTGTGATGCATCAGACAGAGGACTTGGTGCATGTCTTATACAAGGAGGCCAGCCCGTGGCTTATGTATCTCGTTCTATGACAGAAACAGAAGGGAACTATGCCCAGATAGAGAAAGAGATGCTTGCAATACTTTTCGGAGTAAAACGTTTTGAGCAGTGTGTGTATGGTCGACCTGTCAAGATCCAAACTGACCACAAACCCTTGGAGAGCATCTTCTGTAAAAGTCTACACAGTGCCCCTAAACGTCTTCAGCGAATGTTGCTAAGATTGCAGAAGTTTGACCTCCAAGTGTCTTACAAAAAAGGGACTGAAATGTATCCGGTAGATACACTGAGCAGAGCATACAGAGTGTGCAAGAGCACAAGAGAAGATGTAGCAGAAGATGTTATGTACATAGAGGAGATGAGAGGAGACACGAAAGAGAGCTAGAGCATATCAATATGATACAATACTTGCCAGTATCGGAACCAACGCTGACTGCTATTCAGCGAGCAACAGAATCTGATGCTACCCTGAGAGAGCTGAAGACAACAATCAGAAGAGGCTGGCCAGCTACCAAGGCAGAGGTATCAGCAAACATCAGTGGTTATTTTACATTTCGGGACGAGCTGTCTTTGCAGAATGGACTGGTCTTCAAAGGTGAAAGACTAGTTATCTCTATGAGCGTGAAAGCTAACATGTTGGCTAACATCCACCGGAGCCACATCGGCATCCAAGGCTGTCTCAGAAGAGCAAGAGAAGTAGTTTACTGGCCAGGGATGAGCAAAGATGTCGAAGATTATGTAGCGAAGTGTACCGTTTGCAACAGCCAGCCTGTAGAGCAAGGAAAAGAGCCAATGATTTGTCACAAACTGCCTAGTAGACCATGGGAGAAAATCGCAGTTGATCTTTTTTATCTGAACGGTGCAGATTTCATGGTGACCGTTGACTACTATTCAAGCTTCTTTGAAGTTGACAGAATGACAAGCAAGACAGCAGACGAAGTTGTGAAGAAGTTGAAGCCCATCTCGCACGTCATGGAATTCCCGACCAGCTTGTATCGGATAATGGACAGCCCTTTTCTTCCGCAAAGTTCCAACAGTTCGCAGACATTTATGGTTTTGAACATATAACAAGCTCTCCAACATATCCTCAGTCCAACGACAAAGTCGAGAACATGGTGAAGACAGCAAAACATCTGCTAGAGAAAGCCGTCAAGTCTGAACAAGACCCATATCTTGCCCTGCTGGACTGGAGAAACACTCCTACAGAAACACTCAACTCGTCACCTGCTACATCAGCGATTATTCGATAGAAGAACAAAGACTCCACTCCCAACCTCAAACCAATTGCTCAAGCCGAAGCTACCAGAGGAGGTTGATCAGAAGTTGAAGCTACAGAAGGCTAAACAATCCCTGTATTACAACCAAGGCACCAAAGAACTGAAGGAACTGCGCCCAGGAGACAAAGTGCGATTGCAGCCACTAAAATCCCACTTGGGAAAGAAGAAGGATTGGACCCAAGCAAGAGTCGAAGGCAAAGTCGACATAAGGTCCTATCAAGTCAGAACAGAAGATGGAAGAGTTTATAGGAGGAACCGCAGACACCAGAGACATACACGCGAAGTGATGCCACACAGTGAAGATGGGATGAGATTATCCCCAAAAGCAACACCAATTTCTGCTACTGCAAATTCTGGTGATGAAATACCATTGGTACCACCTTTCATACCAAGTACTGCAGTCAGTAAGGACCAATCAGACACAGTACCTTTGCAGAACACGGACAAGCCACATCTGGAATATCCACTTCAGCCTGCAGCAGATAAGCGGGAGATTTCCCCACCGGTGACCACCACTCAATCTGGACGAATCGTTCGACCACCTACACATTACCAGTGAACAAACTCTTAATTTTCTTTTTTTGTAGTTTTTATTTTAAACTAGGATAGTGACATTCAGTTACGTTTACATTTTTTTTGTTTCCTGAAGAAGGAGAGATGTAACGGTATCGGTGTTACCATTCTGTTTACTTCCGGTCTACATTTACGTCATAACTACCATGGCAACAAAAACTTTAGAGACCATACTTTCCGGTTGTTACGTTTTTGTCGGACATCGATTAAACAAGAGCTGTTTTACCTCACCTGTGTGTGTGTCTGTTTTTCCTATAAACAACACTACAAGCTTCCTTTTATTTGTATACTAAACAAATGGCTGCATTGCTTAGCTCTCTGATATTTTCCACTTTTCATATTCTTCGATCCTCTTAACTCTCAAGCAACCACTTCTGAAACTTGGCACTTGCAATTGGCTGGTCAGTGCTGTAGAACCACAACTGGCGGTTTTATCAGTGAGCCAAATTCACATCGTGGTGCGCCATGTTCTTACTTCACAATTTGTTGAAATCTGTCATGTTCCAAATTAGCAACTTAGTAGATGTTGCAGCAGCAGTAATAACGAGGTAAAGGCATGAATAAGTTTCTATTTACAATCAACGGCGCCTCCACAAACTACAGGAACTGTTTGTGGTACACAATGTCGAGTTTGGAAACCTAATTACGTATATAAACTTACATATAATGTAGACGTAAGATTATTAATTGGTCTTAACCAGGAGCTTGTGACCAAGAAAGGGTTACAACCTTGTGTTTAACGTACAGCTGTGTATGTGAAAGGCGATCCACTTTCAAAATCGTTGCTAATTGACG
This sequence comes from Stylophora pistillata, assembly GCF_964205215.1. Classification (NCBI taxonomy): domain Eukaryota; kingdom Metazoa; phylum Cnidaria; class Anthozoa; order Scleractinia; family Pocilloporidae; genus Stylophora; species Stylophora pistillata. Next base: position 11,082,096 of record NC_142530.1, read on the forward strand.
ACAAAACCGAGTAATTTTGGTTTCTATTGTCAAAAGAAGAATACCTTGTTTTTCCCGTTGAACTGCTTGATTCGCTTGATGTTCTTTCCAAGCACGCGAGAGCATTTTGGACAGAGTTCCTTTACGCCTAAGCGAACAGTTCTGTAATGAACACGATGAATACAATACATGTCCTCTTACATAAAATATCTAATAAAAGACACGTTATGTACGTAGAGGCATATTGTAACCACGTTCTCTGAAATCCTTACCGAAAGACTTTGCGATACTCTGTCTTGTTTGGTCATGTTCTGATTGAATTTTGCTGATATCACTACTATACTTTTGTCTTTATTTTCTTGATATGGCCGGGATCGAAAGCTTTGTAACAGTAGTGAAACGGCAAAGGTCGGACTGTGATAAATA
>NC_142530.1:11387500-11510000 GCF_964205215.1 Stylophora pistillata
GTACCTAACAACATACAATGTACTGCACCTCAAAGTATTATTAACCTCAGAGTATTGATAACTACTAATTAAAGGTAATCTTAAAGGAAGATGTTTAACTCTGATCACTAATTTAATTGAGTGAAACAAACCATACAGAGATACCTTTACATTTTATGTGCATAAAATCTTTTCAACCTAATTACTATGTCCAAAGTAATGAGGAATTTACTGAATTAAGCTTCAAAATGTCCAGTCTGTTGATAAAATGTATAGTCATGTATGTGTAGCCGTAGACTTAAGTCAGAGACCATAGTACTCTTTTTGTAATCAAATGTTGACTGAGCTTCACTCTTGAAAAATTTTTTTAGTATGCTGTTTGCATTTTGTGAGCATTTACATCTTACAGTTTCATGTAAATGGCATTACGATGTTGGTTCATGAAACCAGTTCCACTCCTACATGAACAATGTCATATTTTCATCAAATTGAACAACTTCTGAGAGAGATTTGCTACTAAGAAAGACTAAGGGAGTAAATGTACTTTGACCTTTTTTTGTTTCAATATGTGACTTATTTTCTCGGAAACACCCTGTACATATGGATCCAAATGCGGGGAATGATCACATCATACTTCCAGAAGCCTATAAAGACCTCGCACGAGCATCAAATACATAGTTACGCGCGCAAGCTTCGCGTCACGTTTTTAACTTTAAATAGCGTATGATAAGGATCTTCGTTTTTCATATCACTGATGAAGGATTAAGCATTAGCCGAAACGTCCATTTCAAAAATAACAACAGTCAGAGGCAACCAATGTCTATAAAACAAATGTAGGTATAATTGGGCTTAATCAAAGAATTGTACTAAATATATCAGTCCTCACATGCATACAAGAATGAAAAATGATAATTTTTTGGGTATTGATTTAATTTCCACAAAAGTTATACTCAAGAGGGGAAAAAAGGGAAGGAATATCTCACTCACATACACAATCAGAACACCCCTATGGCGTAGTAAAGGAAAAAAAAAAACAGGTATTGGGCAGTATGTGTGTACTATCTATAATTCCATCTTTTGGGATTTGGGGTGATTTACTGACATTTCCTCTTTTGAGATTTGGTGAGATTTTCCGCCATTCTGTCCTTTAGCATTTGGGTAATATTCTGCCATTTCATCTTCTAGCATTTGGGGTAACTTTGCGCTGTGATTTTACGTCATTCCAGCTTTAAGGGTCGCCCTCGAGACATGCACTTTTCATCGAGTAGTTCAAGTGTGAACAACGCTCTCTTTCAGGAATTTAGTAGAGCAGTAAACAAAAGCTTAAGAAAACAAACTTTGCAGTTTACAATAAAATAATTGATAGTTCATGTGGGCATGTACGTACTTAAGTAAAATATATTATAGTACGCTATGAGATTCACCTTTCGTTTCATCTTTTGCAGGGAACGACGACCTCTTGATCTCTCACCAGACTTTCCATTCCAACCTTTCCGTGTCCCTGCCTTAATTCTTGCAATAAGCTTTTTGCTTTCCTTAGAGCTTTGCCGCTGAGCCCGAACACTAGAATTAACCCGTTTCAAATGGCAGCTGTTACAAAGGATTTCGCCATTAGACCCTCTCCTCCACATCAAAGAATTCGCTATTTTGCAAGCAGAACATTGGGGATTATGATCAAGTGACATTATGCCAAATACTCGTTTTTGAAAGATATTAAACCGATCAAAGAAAACCTCCTAAATCAACCCAAATTTTTGACACGAATAGCAAAACAATCATCGGCCATTTTGTTTGCACATGCGCTTAGAGTAATACCCACTAGACTTAGTCCCCGCTCGTTGTTGCCTCGGTCTAGAAAGTGATTTCTTTTGGAGGGTAGACGACTTTGGCCGTACGTGAAAACTGAAAGGTACAACAAAGAACACCAAGAGTTCGTAAACGTACCGAAAAATTTCCTTCAATATCGTTACAGTCCATCTCGTAACGAAGGAATAAGACCGAGAACGAGAATTCTGAGAGAGCACCGGGGATCCATAATAAAGAGAGAGTATCTGTTACCTACTACCATGACCAATAAAAAGGATGACCATTTCAAGCCATATATTCTGACAAGATCAAATCCGTGCGATCAAATTCCCGCGCCCGAAAACAACGAAATCTCAACTTGTTCGTCAACAAGTGACATGGCTTATGCGAATCGCATTGATTTATGCCTGCATACATTTTAAACATCTTCCGCTCTCTTTGTTAAAAACAAAACAAACAAAAAAGATGACTTAGCATTTCATCCAGAGACTAATATTTTTTTCATGGCCGAATCACACTGAGTAAGTTTGTGGGAAAGCATCAGTTTCCGGGCTATGATCGTGTACTCGGTGACCCTTTCGTGCAGTTCGCTATGTACATGTTAAGTGCAGAGGAGAAAATGATTAAGGATCTTACACCCTTCATTTATGTGGTGATGTATTGGCTAATAGACAAACTCCTCTGGGGTGCCGTTTGCATCCGGTACACGTGCCATCAGTCATGTTTTGACCCTGAAAACCGCGGGTTTCCTGTTGAACACACTCATCAGATATGTTTGAGACAAAACACTTGTTCCTTTGTTAAATATTGGTTTATTTTGGTGAGCTTCGTTTACATTCTAAATATAGTTTACTAAATCAATTATAGCTTCTCAGGATATGTTCCGCACGTACTTGTCGAAAGTCAATAGTTTCTCGTACCTAGAAATTTAAACTTAAATAAATAAAAGGGATGAAAAAAAAGCGAAAAAGAACAACTGAAAGTGTAATTATAGTTTTCATGTCTGCTAATTTCTTGGGGAACACTGCTGGCCCGCTAAAAAAAATTACGGAGAAGAGGTAGTTAATAAAGAAAACCCAATTAGATATAGCTTGGTCACAAGATACTTGTTTTTTTTTTTTTTTTTAATTTGTTAATGCAACTTAACATTCATTAGTTAACGGAATTTGGCGGCCTTGACTAACACTTGAAATTATCCTATCGTACTTCCAAAGTTAGTAACTCTTTGTATATTTTGCGAGTTGTTTGAATGCCTATGAAATCCGCCCAGCAATGATCACCGATCAAAATGGTGCGTTAATGGACTTTTCCTCTGTTTTCTGATTAAAAGAACTCGTGTTTGTTATGTATTGCAAATAATCTATCAGTATCTCTTTACCCGAAGTTCGAGCCGCGAAATAATGTTAAAAAAACGCTTACGCGACAAGTGGATGCTGATATAAGTTTTGTGAATGATTCTGAGGACCTGTAACACCATTTGATGGATGTTTTCCTTTATTTTTTTAATTTCAAGTTCTTTTTTACCCATCTCAGTTGAACGCCCTTGATGCCTAATGGCTAACAAAGCCATTGCGTTATGTTTTCAGAACTGCTTCAATGATCCTAAATGGATAAAGAAATATTATACCTTCACCGGATGTGATTTGTTAAAAAAGCAGCGCCATCAAACGTGGCGTATTTAGCCGTAAACATGGTCAAATGTTTTCGTCTGTTGGGAGGGTGGGGGGGGGGGGCGGGGGGAGCGAGGGGAGACATAAGAAGCAAAGAACTTTTCATGAAAAATTAGGTGGAACTTGGCGGATGAAATTGAGCCGATTAATTTTCCTTAGCTGCAAATAGTTTATCGTTTTTGTCGAGCACTTAGTGAACAGAAAACTACAAAAGTGTTGTGCATGAAAGTAATAGTTGGAGAAGTTGGGCGATCATTGCCATTTTCACCACGTGACTCAGTCGTTATGCTAGCAGTTAGCAAGACAACATTTCAAGTTTGATACAGTATTCCTTAACAAGCTTTCCAAGTTTTAATTCAGCTCACTGCATTCGTTTCAGTTGTATGTTCAATCACAGACAAGAATATCATGATGCAGAATGACAAGCATTACCGAGTTTTGCAACTTTCATTAGTATATCCTTCCTTTAAGAGTGATCCCAAATGACAGGCCTTACGGTTTCAAGGTTAGATTTAGAACTGATGTTATACCCGCAACTGACGAACTGGTTTATCTGTTTGATATGACTAAGGTAATCAGGCCAATTAATGTCAGAGCGTGTGTTAATATGAAGGGTCAGTTTTGCTTGGTGTGTGAACTCGTAATCGAAAACACTAGGATTGACGGTACACATTTGTCACAAGCAAACATTAAACCATTGAAATTCTGGTTTCCCCGGCTTGTGAGGGTTGTCACCACAGCCCAGGGGTGTTCACTCTGCTGGGATCAGTTATGTCTGGCGGGGAAGGCCTTTGATATTTACCGTGCTTAGACCACTAAACAATCGTAAGCATAGATCCCTTAACTTTGCGTCCCGAGAACTGGGATAAACTGTTAAACTATATCTATCCGGAGCGGTCCGGGGGTTAGACAGTCATTAGTCTTTCAGAATTGAGAAACGAAAATCCCCGAACCCCTGATTCGTGCACATATTCCCAGCACACTAATACAATACTCGATAAAATATTCCTCCACAACGACGCTTTGTTTTCTCTGTTTTCAGTCACTAGCTATCATAAGATAGGAGTTAAAACACAGGGTCGTACTTTGTCAGTCCACGTGCGTGAGGTTCAGTCGTCAGTGACTTCTTTACGCCATCTTGTTCGTCTGCGATAAAAGCGATTTAGGCTCGTTGGTTTTACTTATCTCCAGAATTCTTGGGAGAAACTTCAAATTGCTTGCGTTTCGTGCGATTGATAAGAATCAGTAACACTGCGAACGCACAGTAACATTAAAAAGATCTTGTTAAAGACGGGAAGTAAAACTATGTAGAATCGACATAAGGATTTTACTCCGGCGCGCGTAGAAATCTTTTTACCCCATCAAGGAACGATAATCTTACAGAAACTTGGCAGGTTACGATTCTGTTAATTTTGAGATAGAACTTCCAGTTTTCTATCTACAAGAAGAACTTGTAGGAGTGTTAAGTACAGATCTTTACAGAAATAATGAGAGTTAAGCCGATCAGGAACTCACCCGCGCGGCGGAAAGAAAGTGAATGAAAATATTATTAGTATTTTCCTATCCATAGTATCCTCAATTAACACTTAAGACATATTTTGGACTTCTTATCTCGTAAATAAACCTCACAATAATCATAGGACATCCCAGAGTTGTTGAGTCAACAATGAAAGTCGACATGCCGTATTTCCCGTGGTATTCTCTTTGTTAATTGAGGTTTCTGTAAACGTTTGTAGGTTAGCATATAGCAAAGGATCAGCACCTTCACTTAAACAATATTCTCCGGCCCATCAATACATCCGTCGAGAATATGGTGAACTAAATTTTCTTGTTGAAAGATATTCTTCCTTTCAAGGAACGATCTAAAGCAATTATTCCTAGAAAGCTAGTGCAGCTTGCAGAGGCTAACAAAGGATACCTACATATTTCACAATGCAGACAACGGTGACTTAGTGCATGACTACTGTTCACGCGATTTAGGAAAAGTTTCATACTAAAACAAGGATGGCGAAAATGGCTAGTGAATTGCTTTCGCCCGCTCAACCGTAGCGGTACATCTGCTAAGTACCTTTTCTCGTCGGTAAGGCAACCAAAGGAAGGGGAACAGAGTACGGTCATGTCGATAATATTTGGAAACAAAGTATGCCACTGCAGGGCTAAGAACTGAAGAAAAAAGTGTAAAACGTAATACGTTGCTTCTTTGAAATAGGAAAAGTTGATTTAATACTAATCACGTCTTTCTCTCTCTTCTTCTTTCTCATGGGATCTGATTTTGAACTCCCGAATAAGAAGAATAAAAGCTCACGGTAACAATCTCCCGAAATACCCTTTGGCCCTGGTAAATTATGCGGGTTATCAGCATATCGAGTCCAAGTGGTCTTAGAGGGAATGAATGAAACCTCGATTCAGTAAGTTCAACGACTGGATTTTATTAATCTGCTTGACGCATAATATTTCTATGAACTAAGAAATAAATAATAGGTCTAGTAGGAACGCAAAAAATTTCGAACGTTCATATATAGCTAATCAACACAGGCGAGGAGGACGTGGTTGATAACATATATACACTTGCACATTAACATGCTTTTCAAAAAATGTATTTTCAAATTTTCAAAGAAAATTTGTTGCTTAAAATTAAATTTTAGAGAAACAACAGTAGGTTAAGCAAGATTTCTGAGTTGGTGTAGTCGCACATGAGCCTACTTAAGATCGCAAAGCTGCCTTCTTGAGAGAGTGGGTTTACAACAAAGCTGTGGGTATTTAAATGTGCAAAGTTCGCCGAAATGGCATCTACGAAGCTAAGTGGTGCAAAGTGTAGAAATAATTCATCAAATCTTATATTTTGTCTTGCTTTCGATTAGATGCAACACCCGGGACGCGATGGAAAAACTAACTCTGGTGAAACTTAAAATTATCGATGCTGCGAACTCCCTAAGACTGTGCTTTCATGCGCATCAGCTCTACCACCCCTACCTATATTGAGTTCTCTGACAAAAAGTATAACTTTCAGTATCAAAACGGCCACAGGGAATGTACATGCCTCCATAAAACACGTCTACAAGACTTTGTGTTTCTAAACAGCACTGAGCACTGGTTGATCGGTTTTCCATTTTCAGTGATCACGGCAGCCAATCCAAATTCCAATAGTGGAAGTTTCGTTATCGCTCGAATAAATATGTCAGTTGATTTATATGCTGATTGACGAAGGGCTAACGTTCGGAAACGTCAGCTTCTTAACTCTTTACGGTAGCCAATTTACAATTTCAACTTATTTGATATTATCAAATTACTGTATAAGTGTTATTGCTGGAGAAAAGTAGCTAACAGGACTTTGAAATCATGAGGGTGAATGTATCTATGTGGAGGTCACAGTTTTCAAGATGAGCAATATCCTCGAACTATCATACAGTTAGCAGTTAAGATACTAGCGTCAAACTTTGCCATTCCAGTGTGCGTGGTCCAGCTGGGGTCGTCGTCCTCTTCGTGTACTTCTTTGCGCCATCTTGTTCGTCTGTTTTGAAACCATGTTCTAACTTGGGCTTCAGTAAGGCTTATTTCCGTGGCTAGTTTACACCGTCGAGACTTGGAGATGTATTTCTCGTTGATAAACTCTTCTTCAAGTTTCTGGAGCTGTTCTGGCGAGAAAAGAGGCCGTTGTTTTTGTCTCTTGATAGGTTTACGAGGTCTTCGTGGGTTTGCATAGTTTGCTGTAAGTAATTCAGTGAATAACATTATAAGCATTGAACTGCAACAGTAAATATTTGGTCTCCAAAAGAAAAGAATAAATTGATTTGGCACCTTATTCAAAAAGTAACAAGGAACTAAGACCAGAAGACCACAGTATGTGCCAGTTACTACAAATAAACATAGGATTTTTCATACTCAAATTTCTGCATTTCTCCAGTTCGTAGAAACGATGCATTCGGAGCTATAAAGTGCCTATTGGACTGAGAAGTCAGAGTTCAGATGTGAGGAGTTGTCTACTTAACGTTTCCTTGCATTTTCTTTGCTCCTCATGACCTTCATGTCTGTTGTGATTTTTTTTTTTTTACCAAAAGCCTGACTAGGAACATGAGATGTAAAGTCAGTGCCTGTGTGATAATGAGTGCTTCTCACCCGCTACTAACGTAAATTTCCACACTCTCTTGGTGATGAGATTGAGCGATGTCAATTTCCACCTGTATCACAGGTTACGGTAAAAATTAATATGTTCTTTAATCTAAAAATGTCGATCGATATCACAATAGTTTCAGTGAATCAGTGGAATTGACTGCATCTAGGGAGGATCCCGTTCAATCAGGCAAACCAGTGATTAGCAAGTCAATGTGTGCCAACTCAGCTTCCGAGGTTTCATTGTATTTTAATTAAACTAAGTGGAGATGTTTACCATTTGTACGTATTATCACTAGTGTGCATGTGAGTGGCGAACACACGAACCCGGCGGAAAAGCTTATAGCTTACTCTTGGACAATAAAAACGGAACATCCGCTAGCGTCCTCCCATCTTCCGTCCACTTGAGCTTAAATTTTACGCTTCTGGAAATCAGTTCGAACTTTCCAAAATATTTCCGAAAGTGATTGATAATTTTAGCCATCGCTAATCATGTTTAGGTAATTCAGTTAGTACCTTTGCGGTCGTTTTCGCAACTGCTTTGTTACATTTAAACAATACTGTTGTGATTACCGATGCAGTCTCTGAGATACAAGTGACGGTTTTTTTCCTCTTTCAAAAGCTTGCAAACAGTGTCTACAGAAACAATGCCAAAGGGTCAGATCATGGGAAACCGGCTTCTGTAAAATAAGATGAAACTTCTGTTTATGTCTTTTCCTGTTCTGAATCGGAGCAATTAAAAGGTCGGTAAACACCCCTTTTAATTACCCACTGAAAATGTAATGTTTCACGGAGTTCCTCTTCGAGTAAATAAATGTGACACTTCGCCTTTTTTCGAAAAATTATACGGTAGGGGCCTTTTGTCAGCCTTATATTCAAAGACACATTTCTGATTGTTCGCCTCCTTTTGTGTGTATTTTGGGATTCTGACGAAAACACTCTAAAATGTCACGGCCTAGGCTAAAGGTTTGCAAGCTATAGAAATATATATTTCATTGCGAGTATGATGCACTAAGTGGGCAAGCTTTTTTCAGCATCTTTTATAAAGAGAGCATTACCCTAAGAAGTAACCTTTGCTAAATAGAACGTGATCGACAAGAGAGAATACGATTTATAGATGCGTTTGTTTAAACTTAATTCAAGTTCAGAAATTGCATTCTGTGGAGCTGTTTATGAAGTGAAAGTAATGCTCTCCAAGAAGGTGCTATTTATTGTATCACGTTGAGACGGGTCAGTCATACATGATTTATTAGAGTTCCGATGGGAGTCTGCTAAGAAAGAAATGTTGCACCGCTATACTTACGTATTAATTACGGAGTTTGGAGGCTTCGTCATATCTTTAAATTCTTATTTAAATTATAACTAACCTGGAGGGATGCCATGCCTCGAATATCTCGTAGCATAAACCCATGCCGGCCAGACACTGTTTAGGTCGAAGTTACCTTGTGCTACACTCAAACCTGTGCCCTCTTTCACGGGGCGTGTTTTCTTCGCCGAGTTTTCGCTGGCAATAGAAAGGTTAGCGACTCTTTTATGTTCCTTGTCTTCACCTCGTTGGTCGTCGCAGAGACTTAGCAGGTTTTTAATGGAGAAAGGATGATTTAAGACGGATTTGGAAGGGATGACAGGGGAAAAAGCCGAGCCATATTTCACTCTGGAAGACATTGCCTCAACCGATTATGTTCGTAGCCAGCTAACCTTCTTACAAGCAGTCAACTTCTCGGCTGCTTGGCACCAACATAAGTTAGTTTGGAGACTCTAGTCTCGCGCCTTGATAACCGGCTAATTATGACTCCGGAATACTGTAACTTAATTGGCTCGTTGAGACACTGTAAATAGGTTGCGGTCAGGAAGCAGACATCTACACTCCCTTTGAACTCCCGTGCTTTCGTCGGAGAACGCTTTCATCGCTTGTTGGAACAAACTTAAGAGTCATACGGCGCAGTGAAATATAGACTAGATTTGGTGGGAGGGAGCAAAGTGGTATAAGTTATAAGTAGTGGGATTAGCCACAAGTAAATAAAAACAAACATCACCACGCTTTCGTACTGAGGAGCACATTAAAAATATTCCGGTTCTCTTTGCAAGCAAACAGTTGCACAGTTAAACTTTATTTTTGGCCACTTTCCGGACGGGAAATCATAATTTGCAAAGCATTTGAATAGGTATTCAATGTAGAGACAAATTAATCTGGATTCGTAGATTGCGCACATAACATCGTGTGATCCAATTCGGAAACGAATAGAAAGTTATTTGAGTCTACAATTGTAGGTCAACCTTATTCTGGCTAAGATCGTTTTTCAAAGAAAACAAAGTGCTAAAAGCAGGAAGGGTTAGGCTGGATAACTGCACAATGAAATTTCTAACAATACATTAGACCATCTAATGCCCATACGGCTCACGACATCCCTGCTGTTTAGGAGTAGTGGCATCTTGTTTCTCAGCATGAACTCTGAGTGTCTCGACCACCCTTTCATCGCAGTACTTGTATAATGTTCTCCAGAAAATCTTACGAAGAGCCCGGGAAAGGGTTATGTCGGTTATGAATGACTTAGAAAATCAGAGTGGAGTAATTTTTTGTTTCAATGTTCCAATTTTTTCTCACAAAATTTGAAAACACAGAAAGAGGATATATTTTCCCTTCCGGTTCACGTTAATGAAGTCTCTTGTCGTAGAAGAAGCACTGGATCCCAATGATCTCTTGATCAAACTGTAAAGAATAGGCCGGTTGAACTCAAAAATGATGATGCTCACTCATTACCAAACCTCGCTTAAAAAGAAAAAGAAAAGAACGCTTTATTCTTACTATACGGGCGCCTCAGACGTGCAGAAAAATCAAGACCTGGTAGATGCCATACCCCCGGAGGCTTACGATTGAGTGTTAAGGTGACACCGCGCCACCATTTGATAAATTTGTCTCAACCGACAGCACTGGGAACAGTTTCTCACGAAAGACCAAAATAATAGAAAATCGCCAATGTCGGATGCATAGTATTTTAACTTTTAGAAATATTAAACTGGTTATAAATATTAAAGATCAAAACTCAAGAATAAAGCTATTGATCCAATGTTATTCTCATGTTTGAGAAAAGCCAACTTAATTTGAAGTTATCTTCAGGCACGACTTCCCTCAAGACCACAGGATATGAGAAAAGCGATATATGATATTAAGGTATAAATTGAAGACTTTACATTGACTAGCGGTGTGTGCCGTACTGATGACGGGAACATGTGGGTGTGTCATTCTTAATGAAAATCAACACGAACGTTTTTCAATCATTGTCAAGGCAAGAACGAAACAGTTACCTTACGTCTGGTGCGTCGTTCATTTGTAATTATTCACGAACCAGTACTGCGTACATTTCCCCATGTTAACGCACCTCATTTTGTTTGGTAATTGTTTGCAATTGATGGATTGGAATTTAAAATCTCTTTACTGCCGAGTAAAAGCATTCCATCACGAACGATCGACTGTTTTCATTGAAAATAAAGCCGGAAGGAAGAACCTATGTTCTATGATACTTTCCATCCTTTTCCAGTTCTTAAACTGAAATGGCCCAGAGGTAAATGTTGTCAGAGTTTGATTTGCGCCACAGGTGGCAAGTAGCTCTACAGCTCTTGAACATTGATTGCTCCACGGGGACTGTACCTTTTACCACTCTCTTTGATTGTGAAATCACAATCTAACTTTGGGATATTCTTCGCATCAACATATTTTCACTGAATTTTTCCTCCCAAGTCATCCTATTGTGTGGAGGCGCGGTGGCCTCATGGTTAGTGCGCTCGACTCCGGATCGAGTGGTCCGGGTTCGAGCCACGGCCGGGACATTGTGTTGTGTTCTTAGGCAAGACACTTTACTCTCACAGTGCCTCTCTTCACCCAGGCATATAAATGGGTACCGGAAAATTTAATGCTGGGGGGTAGGTAACCCTGCGATGGACTGGCATCCCATCCAGGGGGGAGTAGAAATACTCCTAGTCGCTTCATGCTACAGAAACCGGAGTTAAGCACCTGCCTAATGGGCCACTAGGCTCGTAAACAGACTTTACTTACTTTACTTACATCCAATTACTCTATTCAAGACTGAATTCTGTCTTTCATTTCAGGAATAATAAAATGTACAGTTACAAATCAAACTAACTTGGGGCCGGCAAAAACGGTATCCATCTTTCCATTATTTTACCTTTGTGGCGAAGTGTATAACTGTGCTTGCTTTGTAAGATCGCTTCCATTTGTTCTTCTAACCTAACAATTTGTGCTTTAAAGTTACATTGCTCTTAGAATAAATAAGTAAATAAAAAATGAATGATTGAAAAGTGAATAAAGCTGTGAATAATTGTCTTGTCAATCAAAATAAATCACTTCTTGAAGCTCGAAACTCGCAGTACAATTTGAATATGAAAGTAGATTCGTTTGATAATTATATTGAGCTACATAAATTCTTTATTCTTGGTTTTCAACTTGAATTAACACCGCAATTGCGGTCAATCCCACAAATTGATGAAAAACTTGTGATTTCTAAAACCTGTCAGGAAATTTAACATCTTTATTTACAACTGAAATCCTTGAAAAGTCCATGGGTCAACGTTGTACAACTTATCATAGACAGCTCTTCAAGTGTTACTGTTCTTTTTTTGTCATTTTACCTATGAAAGTATGAAAACAACTGTTTGAAAGAACAATGAAACATTCCATCACGAACTTGTGTTTTCTGTAATAATCCGGAAGGAAGACCAAGCATGTACGTTCAAGTTTACACTCAATCAAAATCCATGCCTGAAAACGAAGAATCAGCTTTCAGTCAGTTCGAGACGATTAAAGAAGAATTTGAAAGTGTACAACAAACGATCGGGCTCTACCCCAAACTGCATCCGATGCATCACAGGAAAATCTCCCATATTTGTCACGCTTCTTCGAGAAATCAGTATCCTCGTAATGAGGATTTCCTTTGTTGATTTACACCCTTAACTCGAGCAGCTGTTATTTTCCCTTAAAAGGTAGGATAACTTTCGTTGTGCTCACAAAGTCGTCAAAACAAAAGTACTTTACCCTCTTTCTATCGTACTTCAACTTTTTTTTAGCCGAATGAAATGATACCTGAGCGAATGAAAAGAGAAACTAAAACTTCGCATTCAATAAAGGAGTATAATTGAAAATATAATAGTCGTATAGCAACAAAAGTTGACAATCAACGAAACAATCGGTTTAGGAATCATTATAAGATTAAATCAAGAGTTAGGATCTAGTTAGACCAACTGCAGAATGCCCCTCCTCTTGGTCAGAATGCCCCTCCTCTTGGTCAGAATGCCCCTCCTTTTGGTCAGAAGTTCTTTTGAGACTAATGACCAACCAGGCACTTTTAAATGCGCTCGTGCACGATACAAAACATGTCCTTTCATTCACAACGTTGATAAAATATCGGGACCTAAACGATCCATTAAGATCACCGATCACTTCACGTGCACCTCCGCTAACTTGCACTTATTGCAAAAAGATATACATCGGCGAAACAGGCAGAAGACTAGGTGACCGATTCCGAGAACACCTTCGAGACGTGGAAAGGAATGACAAGGACACATCGAAACCAGTCGCTAGACATTTTAATTTACCTAATCATTCTAAGCAACATATGGCAATCTGCGGTCTTTCCTTACACTTAGGTAGCACGGAAAGCCGTAAAAATCTTGAACAAAAGCTCATTTTTCAACTGAACCGACAGTCTAAATCCCACAGGGATCAACGAACGCTTTTCATTCCACTAATTTACTCTTGTTTTTCTCGTTGCCATGTTCCCACCAATAACGTAGCTCCATTTTCTGCCTTTAAAAGCAAACACAACCCACAATTTCTCTATTCGCTCCGACGAAGGGCTAACGCTCGAAACGTCAGCTTTTGTAATCGTTACGGTGGCCCATTTACCATTTCAACTTTGTTGATATATCCAAATTATTTCGTTACTCCCTCCTCTAGAAAGGTTTGCTAAGGCACTGAAAAGTAAATAACTATTCATCCTTCGATTGCAAGTTTTTTCTTTCCTTTCCGAATGAAGGAATTTTTTAGCAAACTATTTTGCTCCTCTATTTTCAGATAATTAATTAAGCTTTTCACCTCATAAAAGTGAACGCGAATGAGCGGTTGACCAAAATGAAGTTAACCGCATTATATTCCATTGTAGAAACACTTTTGAAACTTCTTACAACATCCACATTACTCCCCTGTGTGGATTAGCAGTAGATTCGGCTAAGGAACTCCCAAAAATGAAGGAAGGAAGCATTTGTCAACACGGATTTGAATTTTAAAATGGCCACATTTTTGATGAATTATATTCTATACGTATGATGCACGATCCTCGCAGTAGATAGCGCTATTTAAGCAATAGCGAAAATCAGACCTGAAGAAAAAAAAAAAAAATCAGGCCTGTATGGGATTCGAACTACTGACCTCTGCAATACTAGTGCAGCGCTCTACCAATTGAGCTAACAAGCCAACTGGGAGCAGGCCGTTAAGTTGACTCGTAATAAACCCGTGAAAGTGATAAATCAGATACAATAAAATATATGAAGTTCATAGATTTTGAACTGCGGTATTAGATACGTATGATGCACGATCCTCGCACTGGATAGCGCTCTTTAAGCAATAGCGACCTCTGCACTAGTATCGCAGAGGTCAGTGGTTCGAATCCCGTACAGGCCTGAATTTTTTCAGGTCTGATTTTCGCTATTGCTTAAATAGCGCTATCTACTGCGAGGATCGTGCATCATACGTATCTAATACCGCAGTTCAAAATATATGAAGTTCATATATTTCATTGTATCTGAATTATATTCTGATTCATAAAAAGGGAGAACTGACTTTGATGAAATACCAAGAGACACCTTACCTACTTTCTCAAGTATGACGAGTGATTTTAACCTCGGAAACTCAATGAAGAACATTCTACTTTATCTTTATTAACTTGTATTTAGGAGTTTCCAAAAGGTCTGGATAGGAGCAGATATGTAACGAATTTGACAAAATAAATGTCATTTCACAGTAACTACTGTCATCTTCAGCTAAAATACTGCAAAGTAGAAAGTTGAATTCAAAGTGTATACATAATACTCATGGGGCAAACAACAGTAGAGACAAAAAACTATGGATGCAATGACAAAGAAAGGTTTAGATTGACAGTGTAGGTCGTCAAAGAAGTCATTCATATTCAATGGGAACGACTTACACTCAATCATCAACTGTATCATGTCAATCTAAAACTTTCTATGTAATTGCGTGCATTGTACAGGATATAAAAGAGATTAAAAGAACCAGTCACTCATGACGGACTAAAGTCACACAAGTTTAGAAGGACATAAGTTCATAACCGGGTATTTGCGTCTTTCAGTTCTTATTTCGGGGAGTTGGAATTCATGCCCCCTTTTCCATAGTATTCTTGACTTATTTGGCGGCAAAAAATAGATGGTTTTTGGTGGTGGTGACCTTGTTAGACAGAAATTGATCTTTCTCTCCAATGAAGGTCGATATCTTGAAGTTAGCCTTGGTGGCATGTAAAAATAGGGTGTAATTTATTGCAGCTCGTTAAGAGTGATTCCTTTGGGATAGGGGTCATATTGGTAAGTTTTCATAGACAGGGCTTGGATTATTGTTGCAATGAAGGATCAAACAGCTTCTTGATCACTAGAGCCAGGACATGGGAGAAATCTCTTCGCATCCGATAGGGAAGCCCATCTGGACCAGGGGTTGTGCGCTTCTGCTATGATGAGAACCATTGGACAGTCTACCTCAGAGCAGGGGCACGACTTCCGCGTGGTATGAGAATCGGCTGAAGAGCGGAATACGCCAGATCTGTATTTCTCTTGAATTACTGTTGATTGCACTCGGCTCAGGATAGAGCTGACATTCTGGCTACTTCGCTCTCTTCCTGTGATCTTGTTCAAGGTGTCCCACCATTTCTTTGATCCAGTTCCACGTTTTCTGTTCCCTTGGCGAATCGATTGGATTTGGTTTTGGCCGATGAGGTTATTAATACGTTCTTGTTGGCCATGTTTAGCTCCTTTCTTTATGTGCTTATTAATTTTCTTGCAGATGTGTTCAAGGTGATTCCTCGGTACTGCATTGTGCATCCTCTACTGGGCATAAAATTCAATTCAATTGATGGACCAAGAAAAGAGGTGTGATGGTCTTTAGCTCTAATAGGAGCGCCGTGACCAATAATTTTTTTTTTTGCATGATTTTAGTGTACAAATTATCCCCCTTTAACTGGAGAAATTAAAAAAAAGTCATAAAAGGAAAAAAAGATAAAGCTAAAAGATAAATATAAAGCGTGCACGAAGCCCGTTACTCAATGACGCAAATTACGACCCTGAAGGCAACGACTAGAGGAACGTTTGCGTCGGTTTCGTTTACAATTGCGTGATTTTCCCACAAATTATAGATCAAATTGTATCATACGCTCGATACTTTTTGCCCTACCCACGAAAATGTACCGTGAACCGATAACATGCGGACGTACGTGATTAGTGCCAGTACAGCATGAGCAGAAGTGGGGTAAGACTGGCTCATCATACCTCTTAAACAGGCACGGTGACCTATCCTTTTCATTGTATTTTTCAAAACAGACATTGATAGGGAGAATTTGCGGAAAGTTTAAAAAAATGTTCGACAACTTTTTTTTCCTGAGGAATCACCTTAATTAGAAAATTGCATGGAAATGCGCTATAGAAATTGATATTATTATTATTATTATTATTTATTGATAATTAAGCGTGTCGTATAAGATGGATCTCAAGAAGATACCTTAGTTTTGATGAGTGGGTAACTTTCATCATACATTCTCTTTACAGAGTGAACTAAAAAATAAGTTGCTTGGTCCAAGTTTGCGCAGGAATCGATGAGACCTCAAATGCCTCCAACTTATGCTGCAAATCGAATTTTCGATGACCTCTTACGTCCCTGAAAGAAACGCGTCCCCTTTCGGTTCCGGCAGGTTGATTAGGAGAAACAATGACTGAAAGATAACCTGACCGTACCAGACTCTTAGACGCTACTGGTCTTTTCCATTGGTGAACAGTGTTGATAAAAAATGCATCTAAAAATACTGTCACGACGGGTTGGTTTAGTGACCAGTTCCTTTAAGTACGTTAAGAGATTAGATCTTTGCTGCTGAGATGGTTGAACGAACGGGTGTTTAAGACCATGCGATTGGGTGGTATTATATGCGGTGTACAACCAGGCTTGGCAGATTCCACCATCACTGGATGGTTCATAAAATGTCGTGAACCAAGTCTCACTTCGTTGGCTGTTGCCGGTGTCAGTGTTATGTCGTATGATGTTGCATGAGATTTTGAGTATTTAATAGCTATCACATTTGACTCTTTCATTTCCACCTTGTCGGGTATTAAGCTTCCAATCCTTTCAAAGTTCTTCGCCCTCTTCTTATAGCACGTATCCCGGGCGACGTCAAAGTTTTCCATAATAGACTGGATAATGGCGGCTGATTGCGCCAACAATTTGTAGATTTCCATGAGTTGCGAAGGGACAAGAGAAAATTCTCGAATAGAACACCATACTCCTATTCTCGACAGTAAAGTACACTACTGTCCTCGTTTAGGTGATGTTGAAGAAATATAAAATATCAAGATTTCTGAAATATGCAGCCACAAGGGCGAACTACAAGGCTTGCAAACGTCCTGCACACGTCCTGCACACGTCCCGCACAACAATCTACTAGTGATTCACTCAATGACAAACAAAAACCGACAATAACCTAAGGTTACTCACGGTTTTCACGGTCGATATGTCGGTCGATAGTCGGTCGATAGTCGGTCGATAGTCGGTCGATAGTCGGTCGATAGTCGGTCGATAGTCGGTCGATAGTCGGTCGACCTGTCGGTCGATATGTCGACCGACAGATGGGGAGAAAATATTTTCTCTCTTCTTGGAGAGAAAACCAGGATTAAAAAGACCCGCTTAAATCAAGTGAAATCGGTAAAATAACGACACCAGGAGCAAACAACACACGTATGGAATGAGGTAAGCCATTTTTATTTAATATTTTCACTTTTAACTATCTCTATGGATATCTTGTAGAAAATCCCATACAAATCCTTAGAAATCGATATGCAAATTGTGTTCCTTGTGTGGTTCTCAAAGAGTGCTTGGGCCGCCTGTGGTGTGACTCAAAAAACAAACGTGCCGCCGCACCAATCTACATTATTTAGAACCGGGAAAGAAAAGGCTCTAGTGAAGCTGGAATAGCTAAAAAAATTATCTTCACAGTAAAAAAAGTGATAAGTGCATGCGTACCAAAGATTGCTCTGATATCAAGAATAAAGGTGAACGAAAAAAATTGCTTTCGCACGTGCGAAAATTCGTCCATAACGAAAAATATTTTACCTCTGGTTACTAATAATGGATATTTACACCCAGTTCTGGACAAATCGGTCAAGATCTAGGCTTGCCTGAGCCAACTCTAACGCTGTGTCCACCTTAAGACAAAGGAAAGAGACAGTGGAAAAATCGAAAAAATCTGGGTTATTTCCAATTATGAAAAACACTCAAAAGACAAAGTTGAAATCTCAACTGATGTCATTACTGCACCTACAAATTCCTGTTGGCATCCTTTTTTACCACTACGGTACAAATACAGCGTATGGTAGTCTTTGTCACAACCGAGTACCTCCTTTACAGGACTTCTCCTCCCCGGACAGTCGTGTTGCACTATTAAATGTTACTCTCACATCGGAGGGATTAACTAAATGAGTTTAAAATAATATACTTCTATAAGTTCTATGCACATCAGGTCTGTATGCACCTAGTAAAGGCTATCATTGCTAGTAATTGCGAAAAATACAGAAAAGTATTCTACTTTACAGAGAAAACAACGCAGGTGACAAAAGTCCGCTCAACAAGACTGCCGCTCATGGTGCGGGACCCCTCTCTGCACATTAGCCTGCAAGCAGGCTCTCATTGACGTTGCTGAACGTGCATCTCAGGGGCCTCGCGAAGTCTGCGAGGGCCGAGCCAGCAAGCTTTGCTCGCTGGCCGGAGGTCTACGCCGAACCGCGCCAGAACCTCCTCGAACCTCCCGCAGGCTCCGAGGGAAGGCCGTGAGATGCTTGTAAAGCAGCGGCAACAAGATGCTGTTTATATATTAGCCACCTGCACATCACGCAATGCACACGTGAGGTGCAGCATACTAGTGAATCCCACATTAGGCTGCGCATTGACTCATTCAAACAAATTTGGTTTGCAGTCCATAGCTTTTCTTCACGTATGCGCGATCCATAGATATGCTTAACTGCGCATGCGTATTGGGTCTGCGGGTTCTCCACGGACTCTCGGTTGTTGTTCCCGCAATGTAGCAATTCGTGTATCTTTTAATAAAACGTACTCCACTTTATTTAAAATCGCCAAAAATATTTACAAAAGTTTGATAAAAACCCTAAAAATCAAAAAACACTTTAAAATGTCCATCACGGATGTTCGATTATCATTCACTGTTAGACCGGATCGTTACGCAAGGGTAAAAACTATCGCTGTTGGTGCCTGGTCAGGCAACAATTATCATCATTATCGATATCGTCATTATTATTATTATCATAATTATGATCATTAAAATTATTTAGGTTATCGTCATTGTAATGACGCTGATTTATTTAACCTAGTTTGAACAGAACAAACCAACAGAACTCATTATAGTCTGGCAAATGTATAATTGAATAATTGTTTGCTCTGGAACAGCTTAAGAGATTATCACATGAACGAAGTCGGCATCGTTTTCCGAGTACACACCACAATTTAATGAATCATGTCATCAGTTGTGGTAATTACCAAAGAATCAGCATGTAACCAGTTAATCTGATCAGATTTAGTCCTTTGTGTACAGGCCTATAGACCCGAAGGCGCCTCTCGCTGAACAACTTTTCACACTTTTAGTGGCGAAAACTGTAGGGCTAGCATGGTCAGTTTTGTCAGTTTAAACATTTTTGGAGCCTCTTTGATTTCGTCTTGTTTGTATTTGCGTTGAAATTTATTATATTACAGTACTTAAGGAATTTCTGGGAGTGAGTAAGATATATTTGGATTACAGTACTATCTTTCAGAAAACTATGGTGATATCACCTTGATTAGCAGTCGTTTCAAGTAACTTCCTCTCCACGAGTTCTTGACCCTCTTGCAAGTCTGAGAGTTGTTAACCACCGGTACTTAGCTTCTGGTATCTTCGAGCGCAGACTTCAGTTGGTTCAGTTACTTAGTTACTTTTAGTGGTATTGTTGTTGACTTGATGTGTCCATTTACTATAAAAGACATAGAAATGGCCACAAGTCTACGGAAGGAAAGGGAAGACAAAAGCTTTTAATGATTTCAAGTTATTCTCAAAATGACCACCGAGGCAATTGAAATCATAGCTGTCTTCTTATGATGAAATAATACATCATTATTTTAGCCTGTTTCACCTCGGAAGTTTGTACAAGGTGTCAACGGATAGCAAGTTTAAGGCGTCAGAGTCGAGGTTTCAGTACGTAAACTTTTTTATTTGGTAACAACCAGGACTAGATCACAAGCACAAAAAAAAACCAAGATATAGAGCGAAAGATGTCATTTTTAGTCTTGATACGGGAAATCTATTAGTAGGAGCGACGATTTAGGGTGATTAGAAAGCGAAGTCTATATATCGATGCGGGAACAGCCCAGCTGTGTGAGTGCTGTATACTTCGCAGTAGCTGAATGAATTATTCAGGAACTCAGGATCTGTTTGTCTTCAAACTAACAATAATTAACGAATCGGGCAGTTAAGAAATCAAAATACCTTGTAGTATTTAATAGTTTTTAGCACAATGAGGAAAAATTAAGTTTCATTGTGCACGAACATTGATTTTTAATTGTTTTGACTGAGCCTAAAGCATCATGGATTTTTGCCCTCGCGCTCGGTTTATTTTTCACGCCTGTCAGTTAACAACTAAACAACCAATGGGATGTGTCCGGCTGACGTAACACATCACAGCCCCCGTGATTTGTAACGTCTGCTAACAGAGAGAGCGTAATCCGATAAGGAACAATACGAACTACACCAGTCACTAATGTGTGTTCGCTCTTGTATTTAACACAAAGAAGACGTGGCGACTTACAATGCAAAATTCGATTTCCTTTTCTATTGAATCGATTATTTCTAGAAGAGATCCTCCGAAACAAATAGGGGAAGAAAATTATGACAGCCAAGGAATTTTTAGCCACGGACCACTGAGTGCCATGCAGAATTTGGTTGAGCTCACACCGCGGGGCGATGGGATTTATTCGGACAGGACGGTCTCTGTATTTCAAATGGAGGAAGAAAAATTGGACAAACATTTTCGTAGAGAGAAAGTAGTGGATCGTTTTGCTTCCTCGCCAACAAGTGAGTGTTCTGTTCTATTTGTTACTGTAGTAATAGGATTCGATATTTAGAAAGGAATGTGTTGAAAACTGCTTTTAGGCTGGAATTGCTTTTGAAAACTGCATATTTTAGCAGAGCCATCCGGCGTTGTTCACTGCTAATTAAAATGAAAATTTGTAATGCATCTATTTCAAATATAAAATATATTCTCTTTCCATTGGTCTACACTTACAGACCTTATGGAAGGTTTAGTCCTCCTACGACGTTTATGTGCCGGTTCTTTCCTCGTTTACTGTGTGCATCACTAAAGCTACTGTGTTAGGATGTTTACAACTGACTACTGTTAAAGTTAAATGTACTACTTTTCTGTTTATTTGATGCCCATTTTCCTCACATAGGATACAGTGGTGAGACTCGTCCAAATTCACCAACTGGAAGTGACGAAGACGAACAAGAAGACCAAAATTCAGACTCCGAGGGAGGAACCAAATCAAGACGGAAAAGAACGGCTTTTACAAGCCAACAACTGCTAGAACTTGAACGAGAATTTCACACC
The DNA here is from genome assembly GCF_964205215.1 of Stylophora pistillata. NCBI lineage: Eukaryota > Metazoa > Cnidaria > Anthozoa > Scleractinia > Pocilloporidae > Stylophora > Stylophora pistillata. Next base: position 11,408,992 of record NC_142530.1, read on the forward strand.
AAAAAGTACCTTTCACTGGAAGAGAGATCACACATTGCAAGAACTTTAAAACTCAGCGAGGTTCAAGTGAAAATTTGGTTTCAGAACAGACGAGCGAAATGGAAGAGAGTAAGGACTCTTGGTGGACCTCAGGCTCATGGAAACCGAAAGCTTCACGCTCCTAAACTTGTTGTTCCTATTCCCATTCATGTGAACAGATATGGATCAAAAAATCAACTCTACATTTCTTGACATATGCATTTATTCGTTTAATATTCAAAGACGATGTTGACCCTCAATCGTGGTCCTAAAGCGGTATCGAAGCCATGCTGGCCTCTCCTGGCTCGTTCTACGTTCTACTCAGTTGTTTTCTTGGTGTTCTTATTTGTGATTTTTGTACCATAGTCATCATGCGTTCAGTTTGTTTCCTCCGAATTCTCTTATTAAGTAGCAAATAGTAAGCGTCAAAACCAAAGAATGGCCTCGAGGATCAACAAGCGATTTGACTTAATGCACATTCAATTATCAAAGGATGAAAACACTGAACACTGTTGTTCCTGTACTGTTAGCTTAGAATATCCGAAAAACTCTTTGCTTCCCACTCTCTGAAAGTTCTCTGTATTTAGCATGTTTTACATATGAAAAAGTTCTTACATTTTTACTAGAAACGTAAAAACCCGACAGCTAGCTCAGCAGGCTTGACAGTCACGTCAGACAAAAGTGGTGTTTTGTAAATGAAAACAAGTGGTTTCTTGCTTCATCCCGGCTGTGTATTGATGATCTGGCTTTTTCGCACCTCAGTCGCCAGTGCGTCTACTTCTTAAGCTCTGGGAACCTTGCGGAAACTTTTGAGGGTGTGAAAATGGCAGCTTCTAATAGGCAGTAATTCTTTTCAATTTAGAACTAATCTGTACTTCACACTTGAAGAAACTGAAGCGACGGGGTTCTAACAGGAACTGAAAAACATCAGCGAAAGATCACTTATGAGGAGTGTTCGGTTCTTTATGTTGTTTTTCAACCCAAGCAGCTGTGCTAGCAATCTAAAGGAAGGAAATATTATTGAGTGTATATATATCGAGCTATTTAAGAGACGAGTAATGGTTCCTAGACTGAAGGGAATGCTGCATATCGAAAAAAAAAACGGATGTACTACAACAATAATGGTGGAAAGTCGGTCTCTGTGGCTAGATCTGGTCGGTAGCAAGTTCCAAATCTATTTCACTTTTAACGTGCAATTTATATGTCAACCATCTATGACTGAATCATCGTCATGTTATGTGATTGAAATGTAGAGGTCAACAATATTTCTATATTTAGGGAGATCGTTTCTTTTCCTGGAGACTCCGGCGCTTGCCTTACAAAATCACTTCTCCAAAGTTACAATCAAATCGTACTCGGGATGAGAGTATGATACGTACGTTAGCTAAAGGAGATAAAAGGAGCGTTTTGTGCTCATTGTTCGTTTCGGCTTTCCAGTAATGTCCATATAAACCAAAGGTAAGAGTGCGCATTGTCTTACGAGGCTGTTTGTTTTCCAATTAAATTGAAGTTGTCATTTGTAAAATGGCCTGCTTTCTCGTCAAACCTCTCTTTGAAACTGAGCCCTAATAATCCTCCTACAGCTTAAAAATATGTCATTTGTTTTAAAACATACAAAAAATTTTGGAATAATGTACAGTTTTATTTCAGAAACGCTGAAGGGCTTCGAGATTTTCATTTCCAAGTGACACATTTACGAGGATTGTGGCTGAACTCGACCTTTCGTATTGCAATAGTCAACCTACACTGGTTACGTTTATTGCAGAGTAATCAGTTGAAAGTGAAGGTCAATACTCGCTTTCTTTGCTCAAAGAAGTGCCCACTATTCTTTCGTTAGTTTGCATATTACAGCTTCTTAAACCAACTTTCAAACGCAATTAATACTGGACAACTACTGTGCTCTATAAATCTACAAACCAGAACAGTTTCGAGTTCGGTTGGTTGATAGATACCACTGTAAATTTTCGAATACCAAGGTTAAACACAGAAAGATAATAGAACCTTCACGAAACTATAACAAGCAAAAAAACCTTTGGCATTTTATGCAAAAGTAACACTTTGTAATTTTCCCGTATTTAAGTTGGTGAATCACATCAAAATCAAACTGTTTAGTTTAAACAGTTTGGTACAAGGCAGCGAGGGCAACTTACATGTGGTAAATAAAGCATAGAGGGTATACTGGAAAATGTTTTTTCCATGAAAGGTATCCATAGATAAATGAAGTAGCTTATAATGATGTTTTCATTTCCCCTAAAACTTACCACTAGGAAATGTGTTACCGGAAATCGACGACCCCCACAGTAACACCTAATTTCGAGGTGTCTCGAACAGATAAGAAGTGCAATGTGCATTCCCTCGTCATTCCTTCATGTTCAAGAACTAAAAAAAAAAACAGAAAATCGGTGCACTTACTTTATTCTGAGCGTTATTTCAAGTGCGTCATCCAAGTTTGGCGTTCGGTTGATCCGTTGGACACTATCACTATTCCTGTCGCACTACATCAAAGTTTGAAATCTTCAGCGCGCATCGCTACAACGCAAGGCGTGTGAATAGAGGATTCTTTCTTGTTATGAAATGTGGAAAAATAATGAAACTAAGAAAGGAATCCACGGTAACAAGGCAGCACCTCAAGAAACTCTACTGTCATGGCGGGTCTTTGGTATACATATTTAATCAGATTGTCGCCTATCGTTGGCGATAATTAATGACAGCTGTCAACTTTGATTAATTACGCGGCACCTTTTTCAAGTGAGGTTGTTTGGTTTAAAATCCTTAGGAAACCGCACGGCATTGGTGGATTTTCGGATTAGGTTATAAATCTCTGTCGTTTTGCGGGACTTGTAGTGTTATCTGCTGTGAGCGCATGTAAATTACTTTCGCGTCTAAACGTGATGCCAAGCCAACAATAGAAAATCAGAAATTATAAAATGTCTATTCCTGCAATGTATCACGCGCAATACCTAACGTCAAAATGATTTATTCATCTAATTCATCTACTTTACGCAGGCATTTCAGGACAACTGAGTCCGACGCTGTCATATTTCCCGCTGGTTGTTAGAATGGGAGTGGCCATTGGTTCGAACAAGAAACATAACTTTGCGTTTAGAAGCTAACACTGCTGTGTTTCTGGTTTCTATTCGGCTTACAAACAATAAAACGAAATAAAAAGTTTGGGAACACTTAGAAAACAAAGAATCTAGTGTGAATTCTTCTGAAGACTTTGTCACCTTCATGTGTTACCTTGTTAGTTCAGGCAGACCCGCAGGCGCCATGCTGTAGGACATTTCACACTTTCTAGGACTGCAGGTGAAAATGCTGTCATTTGATTTGACTTTCAGACAAGGTCACCACTTACCAGTTACCACTCACCTTGGTGGGCGAGCTAATACACCGAAAACCCACCAAAACATACTTTTCACCCCCTTTAAAGAACAGACAAATCGTTAAATGATCATTTTACACACTGAGCTCCGCTTAAATTCCCATTAAGATAACTAAAAAAATAAGGCGTCAAGAAAAGGAAAGAAGCAAAATTTCGAGAGTCACGGACTACAACTTCGTTTGAAACTTCATGGAGGTTTTTTAACAGGGCGCGGAAGTGGGCACCCTACCTTTTTAATTTTTAAGAGTAAAAGAGAAGAGGATAAAGCTCCAAGGATTAGAGGAAAAATCTAGGTATCAACTTAGATCGTTGATTTTTTTTAAATCGTTGTTCCAGGATCAGGAGAAGAACCGAATTAAAAAACATATTTAAAGAAATCCATTTACTGTGAGCCCTAATCGATGGTCGGAAAGTTAAAATATTTGGATCATGGGGAGTGGAGAATAACGATTCACCCTGACCATCTGTAGTGAGGTCAAGGCTCGTGGATCATCGTTCAACACAGTTCATCTCGAACCATTAAGGTCCTTCAGTTTTACTCTTGAGACCTAGCACAAGCAAAGCCAAGCTCGAGGTCACTTTATTGCAACTTTACTCGATCCAGGTGAGTGAAAATAAAATGTAGCGACATATCCGGTGTTCTCGCCTTATTTCCGTCATTGTAGCGAACCTTGGAAGAGTAGAGTTATTTTGAGATCAGGGAACTTAAGTACATAGACTAACGTACTTCATGAACGGGAAGATATCTCAGTATATCACATCTGCTCCTTTTCGTTGCGCAACGTTGGCCAAACTTGATATTTATCGTCTTTTGTTTGGGTGTAAAACTTAAAATTACCCCTCGTTTTAATGCAGCATAAGTTGGACAAAGGAATCATTGGACACTGCTGGAGACAAAGGAAAAACTACCCTACTAGTAAGTGAAATATGATATTAAATGATATTAAAAATTTACGACAAAAATACCGTTAATGCATATATGCAAATTTTCTGTCCTGTTCTTTTTTTGTCAATTTGAAGGAGAAATAATTTGAAGTGGTGTACTAATATTGCAAGTAAGAATGAGAAATCGAGTAAGGGGTCAAATCTGACAGCGGTTACAAACCACAAATATTGGCCATTATCTTACAAACCTAAATTTAAAAAATTTGGATGTAAGGGGATATTATCATATTTAACGGAAAATACCTATTATCAAACAATATGGTCTATTACTTTGGTGTTCAAGGACTGAAGAATTTTACTTTTAAGTGTAAGCAACATTTCGACTTCATCATGCTCGCAAGTGAAGGAAATTTTAAACGAATTCAATCTTCTGGGTTTATCTGGTAAAAAAAATACTGATAAACTACCTGTTTTCATTCTGAACGATGATTGGTCGCGTTTAAACAAACAAAAAACAAAAAATGGAAAAAAGAAGTTGTTGTTTATCCGAGCAAGCTCAGCTTATGTTCTTCGGTGAACTTGTTTGGCAATTCCTTTAGTTTATTTTAAATTCGATATGAAAAGCGTTTGTTGATACCATTGGGATTAGGAGTGCTGACTTGAAAAGTAACCTGTTTTTTCAAAAGTTTTGCGGCTTGCCGAACCACCTAAATGTAAGGAAAGGCCGCAGACTGCCATATGCTGCCAAGAAGCGTGAGACAGATTAAAGATTTTAGCGACTCAGGCTGGTTTTGACGCGTCCCTGTCATTCCTTTCTACGTCGCGAAGGTGTTCTCGGAATCGGTCACCTAATCGAACGAACGAATCAATGGACGCTTTTCATTCTAAAAATTTATCCTTTTTTCCACCGATAGCGTAGCTCCAATTTCTGCATGTAAACACACACACAACCCACAATTCCTTCTCGGCTTTTGTTCTGACGAAGGGCTAACGCTCGAAACGTCAGCTTTGAAACTCTTAAAGGTGGCCAATTTACATCACCAACTCAGTTGATAAAACCAAAATTACCTTGTTACTCACCACCGACGCAGCACCGCAGTTTCTTTAGAAACTTACCCCCTTTATTCATTTGTTTGAATCGCGAGAGTCGAAAAAATATTTTGAATTTTCGACAGCGCCCGTAAAACTCTTTTGTCGATAACACATTCATTTCACCTATCGTTAGTAAATGGGAGACAATTTCATTCCCTATAAACAGAGGGGCAAATGACCTGACCCATTATCCTAGACACATTTGTTGAGTCACTTGCGGCCTCCTCTGCCCCTCTTAAATGTTACTCTGCGATGGCATAGAAAAATTGGCAAGAAGGCCAGGAGGCGAAAGAACATCATAAACGTGGTTCTCGACATGTTTCCCAGCTAACTATTTCTGGAATTGTAGATGTTGTTAACTCTTGCCCCAAAGATAACTGAGCGTTGTATTAATCAACAAAACTGATAAAGAGAACTTTCACGACTCAAACTGCACATTCAAACATAGGTAGTTTCAGCCCAGTCAGTAAATTTCTTAACTCTTGCGTCTTAAGAAATCTGTTTATTGACCGTTATACGAACATGGATAAATACTCATGTAAGTAAGCCTTGCCGTTTCTGTCATAAATTTAGAGCTGCGCACATGAAGAGCTCTTATGATGGTAATAAATATTTTTCCAGTAATCTCAAACTACTATTATATTTGATATTCGGCTACGAGAGGGATCACCAATCGTAAAACCATCGTAAAAAGTTGAGAAGTGTGCATATGAAGCCCTCACATGAATCCACTGGCAAAAATAATTGAATAGCTTGGAACACTGATTTTGCAGATTAAGTCTAAAAACTTTCCACGGAAGTATAGTTCTTTTTCCTTGAGGATGAGCTCAACCAAGTGTTGATTACCAGATATACTTCCTCTCAGAACTTTAGATTAAAGGAAAGACAGAGAGGTCCATGTAAATTTTCGTCCATTTTTATTTACACCAGTAAGAGAAACAGTTTCTTCAAAACCAACAACTGAATAGAGCAATGGATCTCACTTCTAGATAAATGAATCTTTCCAGAGAACGAAGGGCCGGCCTGACAAAAACTTTTCTTCAAGGTGAGATCAAAAGCACTGAGGTAAAACTTTGTCACCAGAATAGACTCCGGAAATAGAGACTTCAACGGCCAGAAATTACTTTCTCACCAATCAATAGTTCTCCTCTGCATGTGGACAGTCTGTTTTAGAATTCAAACATTTGTTTCCAATATTCATGAAATAGTTTAAGCCGTAAAAAAACACTGCACCACATGACTCACACAAGACGTTTTGCAAACTTTTGATGTTTTCCAATTTTCTTTAATCTTACTCTTTTTTAGACATTTTTTTCCTTTCGCTTCAAAAACACAGCCAAGGATAATCTGTGTGCTTTAGTTTTAAAGAATTTATCTACTCAGTGTTTTAGGCGTTTCTCAAAAGAGGTCACATTGGGCATTCTGGATGGGCGAGATATTCCCTCAAAGAAGCTGTTGTTGTTTTTTACTAAAATAGGTTCTGGGTTTTACTTCAAAAGAAAATTTTCCAATCGTGATAATTTACTCAATTTACGCTCTTCTAGGGGCGGAGTCCTTACTTATTAAAACAGTTGGACCATTTATTACCTTATTACTTATTTTCGTGAGACTCAATTTTTGCGATTTTCGCGATTTAAAAAAAAAAATCGCGAAATTAAGGTCCCGCGAAAAGAAGGTGCCGCGAAAATTAAAGACGCGAAATTTGGAGACCTTTATAAAATCCTTTATTTGAGCTTTCCGTCTGCTAGGAGTTTACATACGAGTAAGAAGACTCAAATTTAAGTTCAACGCATGCCCTTATTCCTCATCATCTGACTCATCTTGCTTGTATCAACCCTTTTAAAAGATGTTACTAAGTTGCTGACATTGTTGAACATTTCAGCCAATTGTTTGTTGCGTTTGAGGTTTCTTTTCCGTTATGGTTAAATAAAATACAGAAATGGAAGTTTAAAAAACGAGCACCAGTTACTTGATTCGCGAAATTTAATTACCTTGAAAAACAGTGATTCGTGAAAATCGCGAATTTTTAAGTCCCGCGAAATATTTTTATTCCAAATACGCAAAATTAAAGTCGCACGAAGATAAGTGATAATAAGGTAGTGAGAAAAGTGATAAGAATTGACTAAGCTTGCCCTGACTGACTGCAGCTGAACCTATCCTGGGGAGATTGAAAGGGAAGCCCTTAAAGCTTCGATAGAAAACAGCCTCGTGCTTTTTTGGTGACACCAACACATGTCATGAAAAGGCTCTTACTGATTTTAAACATATTCATTAGTTTTGTCCCAGAAAAGACTGAGATAAGTTCGGGTGTTTTCACGATTCTGGATGGGTAAAATGTCATGTAATAACGATACATTCCTACTCAGACTATGTGCGTTGCAATGCAGCGCCGAAAATCATTTGCGAAGTTTGCGGCAGTTTTTGAACAGTTAACCAGGATATTTTAATTCAAGCAATACCTGGACTCAATGCGATTTTCTATTTTGATAATTTTCTTTCGTCCGAGACTCCAGGATTTCTCTAAACATTTCCCAAGGCATGCAACTCAGTCGATAACTCAGTTAAACAATGAATTTAAGCAAGAACCTAACCTAACTTGAAGCTAACTAGACGTTTCGAGCGTTAGCCCTTCGTCAGAGCGAATGAAGGAGTTGTGGGTTGTGCGTGTGTGTTTATATGCAAAAAATGGAGCTACGCTCATGGTAACGAGAAAAACAAGAATCAAGAAGTTGAATGAAAAGCGTTCGTTGATACCGTTGGGATTAAGAGTGCCGATTTGGAAGTTAATTTTTTGTTCTAGAGTTTTGCGCCTAGATCAGTAATATTGGACCGCCCGGGTCTCGATATTTTCTCGACGCAAAGATAACTGGAGTCCATGGGCAATTACACCTCTCTAGCTCCTTACCTTTGACAATGAAACTCTCTCCATCCAAACGGACTAATTATATCTACAGTGCTGAGCTGTGGAAAACATTCCTCTTGATGCCAATGTTGTTAGACAACCCACAACAAAAATCAACTGATAAAGCCTCTTCCGGAGAAGTACGAAATGTCCACAACATACTGTGGACATACAGTTGTAAAGAACCCACCCTATGAGAGGTCAGTCTCTGAGCTGTAGTCTGGGTGCTAGACCTCATGTTAAGCCTAGAAATAATCCACGATGACGTCTCCAGGAGGACAGGAATTCTCGACTGCAGTCCCACGGCAGCTAACATCCAACAACCCGTTTAATCTATAGGAGGACCGTAAGGAAATCAATCCATGCACTTCGATTGGTAGCCAGGAGAAATACGGGGCCATGTCTGAATTTCCTTGTACGGTATTCGTTAAGCCAACAGATCAGCAGTGTTCAACGTAAAAGGACACATTTTTTCTTTCAGACACTGCAAAGCTATTCACTGCTACTACTTCCTTCTCTCCAAGACTGCTCGGCAGTCACCTTATGAGATATCTTCCCGCAGGTGAGTGAATAAGGGCGTCAGTCATGATAACTCACTTGTTTTATCTTCCATTACTGCTGCACAGTACCAAATCGCAAATTTTTTTATCAATCATTAATGGAACATGAAATTTCTTACATTACTTACATTACGGGATAACTAACACAATGCAAGATAATACAATACAATACGATGCAATACTTACATAACTTATAGTATAACACTTTGTAATTGTTACTTTGTAGAAGAAAAGAAAGTAGTTAACTTTTTAACATTTTTTTAAACTCAATTTGCGAAAAACACTTATTGCAACAACCCACTTACTCTACTAAAAAAACGCATTACACTGATAACAATACAACTACTTCCACTTACACTAATGCAGAATACTGGGCCAGGTTGTTCGAAAGAGGGTTAACGTTAATCAGGGATTAAAAGTTAACCTAGACTTTGAATTCTCAGGTAGAGGAGCATCTATAAGAGCTAGGGGTTTTTTAGTTTTATCTTAATATGACTCGAACCTAACGACGAAGAAAAAAACAAACAAACTGTTTTTTTCAGTCTGAGATTAAAGTACTTTTCCTCGCCTATAAAATTTTATTTTTACCCGTCGATGAACGTTGAATAGAAGTCGAAAAACCTTTGGAGTACTTGTTTTTTTCTGGATGATAAGCAGCAGTGACCAAGAAAGAGGGAGCCTTTTTAATTTCTGCTCCCGCTTCCCGCCCTTATTAAGATCCCATTTCCCGCCCCCTGTTCTCCCGGGCTCCCACCCCCCTGTCCCCCACCACTAAATGATGCTTACGCACAGTGATGACGTACATGAAGATGGTTGGGATTAAGCTTGGTGATTTAAAGGAACAGATATGCTATCGGTGAATGACAGGGTTTTCGGAGAAGAAAAGAAAACTCCGAAAGCTACCAATAGGAGTAGAACCTACGACCTTTCGACTAGTTCTTTGGATGCTCTACCACTGAGGTAGAGGAGACTAGTGGAAAATTAGGCCGTTTAAATAGGTCCATGGTTACAAATTTCCTCCACATTAGAGGATAATCGGAATGCCGATGGGTGATGACTTGTGGCAAGTTGTGATGGTTAGCTAGGTTCATAATGACCAACTTCCTGCATACTGCACGGATAGGAATGCCGATATCTAATGCTTATACGCAATGATGATGTAAATGGAGATAGTAAATTATATTGCTAGGGATTTAAGTGAACTGAGACGTTCTTTAGTAAAAGACCGTCAAAGGCGTGCTCGGATAAAAAAAGGAAAGTCTGAGTGCTCCCCAGTTGTCGAACGTACGACATTCCGATTAGTACTTCGGACGCTCTATCACTGAGCTATAGCCAGTTCCTATCAGTTAAGCTAGGCCGGGGAACTAGGTCCATGGCGATAAACCTCTTGCATGCGACGAGGATAGGAATGTCGATATGTAATGATGATTAAATAGGAAGGGTCGAAAAGGAGGAGAATGCTTATTATATTACGGGGAGCAATTGCACGCTACAAAATATCGACGCAGATCGTGGCTACAAGTCAAATTCCCAAGTTCTTCTGTGTTATTTCCAGTTATCTACAGACCGCCAGACGCCGGTGAATTCTTTGATGTTCTCGGTGCCACCTCAGAAAAAGCTTGGCTTAAAACGTTTAATATAATGCTACTTGGGGACTTCAACGGTGACTTTAAGGCGGAATCTGAACAGTGTACTAACGCCAGAAAACTATGCTCTACTCTTGAAACGTTTAATATACAATATGTGGTGAATGCAAACCCTAGATAAACACAAACAACGAGTACGTTGATAGACCTTATTATCACAACAAGGACTGATCTCATAAGCAAGTGTGGTGTTTTGCCTTTGAGAGTTTCAGACCACACTGTGGTATACGCAACGAGGAAGCTGAAGAAGAAAGGCCGCAACCGTAGTACATCAAAACAAGAGATTACAGGAAATTTGACGCTGAAAATTTCGGGAGGAACAGAATCTACACCTTTCCATGTGGCGTTAGTTTTTGAAGTGCCAGATTATGTCTTATGGGCATGGCAAACTTTGTTTAACAGAATTTGTGACGTCGCCCAGAAAGAAGTCAAGATAAGAAGTAAACTGGCTCCTTGGATAACAAACGAGATGCGTTACATGATTAATAAAAGATACAAGATTTTCAAGGCAGCAGTTAGCACCAAACGTCCTGAGCTTCGGTCAAAATACAAGAAAGGCAGAAATGTGGTCACGTCAACTTTGCGAAGAGCTAAAGCATCCTAGTTTACCAAAACGTTTGAAGAAGTAAGGAAATATAGTACTTACTGGAACTTAATTAACAAAGCTACAATTCGCTCAGCACGTAACAGAACAATAGGCCTCCTTAAGAGAACCGATGGCAGTTTTGCTCTTATGGAGAAAGAAAAAGTAAAGATAATGAACGCATACTTTTCCCAGATCCGTGAGAAATTAGCTAAGTCACTACCAATGCCACCGCAGCTTGCTTCGGTAGATGGCAACATATCGCCTACCTTAAAGCCCTATTTCAATCACAAACCGTTCTGTTGAAGAAAAGATAAATAAACTTAAGACTAATAAGTCCGTTGGACCTACTGACATCTCGCCTAAACTTCTCAAATTGGCATGGGAAAGGCTATTGTACCAACATTGGTCAATACAGTACAATACAATACATAGCTTATATAGCGCAACGCTTCTCAAAGATCCAGCGGCGCTTTACAATGATAGTGATAGAAAAATATCATAAATTAAGAATTAAAGTGAATTAAAAAACTAGTGGTCAACCTTTATAATTACAGCATTGAACGGAGAACTGTCTTTTTCCCTGTGAAAGACTGCTCGATTAACTCCGCTTTTCAAGAAGGACGATGAAGCAGATTGTGGAAATTATCGACCTGTCTCCCTTTTAAGCGTACCTAGTGAGATCTTGGAAGCAGAAATAAAGGATAGACAGATGCAGCACGCTTTCGTCGACAATCAGTTAACCACAGAGAAGCAATGGGCTTACCGACGCGGCCACTCTACTGAGCTCTTCCTTGTACATCTGACAAAAATGTGGAAGAGAGCTTTAGACTCCGGTAATGTGGTCGCAGTAGCTTTTGTGGACTTCAGAAAAGCGTTTGACGGTGGATCACACGATGTCTCAGTGAAGAACCTGAAATATAATTTTGCTATTACGGGCATGTCGCTAGATGGATTAGGGACTACTTGAGTGGTAGAATGCAGTTCACTCTACTTAATGGTGTCAAATCTGACATGTTACCAGTAACAAGTGGAATACCACAAGGATCTGTATTAGGCCTTATTTTGTTCACTTTATTTGCTAATGATCTGCCCGCCGCGATAACCACGGGATCTTTGTTTATGTACGCGAACGATATGTTAGTTTTCTGCACCTAGGTGGTGCCTAGAGAACCGCCTAACACCTAACCCGGCTAAGAGCGAAGTTATTTTAATTAGTACACAAGACACTATTAGACCACTACCTCCAGTACTTTTGGGTAAATCGGTACTAAGCTTTGTTACAAAATCTCGTCTTCTTTGAATGATCGTGAACGACAAGCTTACTTGGATACCACATATGCTAGAACTAAAGAAAAACTTTGCAAAAAAAATAGACACATTGAAGTGCTCAAGGTTTCTGCCCAAATATCCTTTTAATGTTCTATTTTAGTCTAATATTACCTTCTGCGAAGTATGATATTATTTTATGGGGTTTCAGTACAAATTCAGATCTTCTGTACTCAATTGAAAAATCTCACGGTAGAGTAGAGCATCTGGGAGAGCTCTCAACGTTGCGGGATGGGATACAATCAGTTTCGATTACAAATTTCAAATATTTAAACTATTTTATAGAGCAAGTAAAGTCCCACTACCTGAGTGTCTAATTAATAGCATATTCATACGACGGGAATGTAGCTACTCATTAAGAGTTCAAAAAGCAATCACGACACCTAGATTCAATTCGAGATTGTTAAAAGACTCACCGGTATATCGAGGTTCAGCGGTATGGAAGTTTGTTAACCATCATGTCAAAGGTAGTATTGACCTCAAGAAACTTCGTAGAGTACTCAGGAGAAATGATCACTTCAGGTGCTTTGCTTTCACGAGTTTATCGGGTTCAATGGTTAAGAACAGATTAACTGATTACACGTATTTTTAAGAAGATTTTATTAGCTTCTTAGTTCGCATTTTAAGAATTGTAATCTATTAGAATGTTGTTAGAAATGTGTTTTAGTTATAATTAATAGTTTTTAATTGGACGAGTAATTATTTTGTTAGTACACGGCCCCACAAGCTTTTTAGCTTAATTCTTATCGTGTATGAATAAAGATTCTAGTCTATTATATTCTATGTATGGAGATGATATATTTTTAACCTGGTGGAGATGTTGCTAAGTAAATAGCATCGGCATACACATAGGAAAATAGGAAAATCCGAGTATTCCCCATTGTTGTCGATCGCACGACCTTCCGATTGGTAGGTCGTACTTCTTACGCTCTACCACTGAGCTAGAGGAGACTCATATCAAGCCAGGCCTTTGAACTAGCTGCGTAGGTGTAATGATGACATTCATGAAGATGGTAAATTATAAGGCTAGTGATTAATTAAGTGAACTAAGATTTTGTTAATTGAATGACGCAGGCATACTCGGAGGAGAAAAGGAAACTGAGTGCTTCCACAAGGAGATGAACTTACGACCTTCCGATTAATACATCAATGTGTGATGCTTGTGCGTAATGATGATGTGTATGAAGATGGTAACTATTAAGCCTGATGATTTAGGAGAAAGAAGATGTTGCTTAGTAAATGACACAAGGAAACTCATAGAAAAAAGGAAAATCGGGATGCACACAACAGAACTCGTACCTACGACCTTCAGAAGAGAACTTTAGACGCTATATCACTAAGCTATTGGAGATTTGTTTAGCTAAGTTTGAACCAAAATGACCCAAAATGACCTTGAGTGATGTCTTGACCCAGAATGATCGAAACTATCCTACATTGATGACTAGAATGACGTTTAAACTTTACTAGAAGTGTACAGGAAACTATGCCACGAGCAAGGAAAGCGTACAAACAAAAGATAACTCTGTGGCCTCCCTTAAAAATACGTACACCAATCAAAACCTCGTCGCTCGTTTTTGATTATTTGTACAATTTGGTGACGAATAACGTAAATTAAGTTAAATGTTGTTCACTGAATAAAGGATAGCTCAACTAATATTGGCTGGCCATATTACGGTTGACGGAAAAATTCTTACAATTTTGATTGTTGGCTATTTAATCATCGGATTGATGCTCTGATGGATGCCCTGCTCCAAAAGCCCTTTAATGTAACTCTCTTTCTAGCTAGAGGAAAGGTTCGATAAAATAGGAGGCTATGGATGAAACGTGAGTTCTTTCCACAGGTAATTAGTTTTGATGTATTATCATGTATTTTGCAGGTAGACTGTATTTTTTTGTGGCTACTGCCTCCTATAGGAGGCGAAGCCGCGTATGTCATAGTTGTCGAGAGAGTGAGTGGGTGAGTCAATGTAACATTAGCATTCCGATCTTGACCCAATTTTGACTCGATGTTTCCTGTTGGTAATACTTATTTTTTATGGAGTATCTTAGTAGCTAAACATTAGCACTAGACACACAGCTGAGTTCTCTCCTTTTGTGATTTCTGGCTTACAGCCACTAGCACATTATGTTTTTAGTTCTTGCCGTAACACTTAATGGAATACAGCAGAAGGCGATAAACATCACAATAATTTCAGGATTGCAAAAATATCTTAAGAGGCGTGATCGGCGCATCATGAAGCTAAGAGGAATTTTTTGCTTTGAAGAGAGAGTATTTTACAATTTTAATCAGCAAATTATGTAGATCCGAAGATATAATCTTTTCAGTTCTTGCCGTAATACTACAAAAGACGATAAAAATCTCAAAATAGTTTTACGGTGGCATCCATCGACGCATAATTTTATAATGATAATTGAACTGAGTGGAGTGCAATTTGGGCTGAAATCATACGTGTGATTTGAAATCACAAGTATGATTTCAGACCAAAATTGCATGACACGAGGTTCAATTACCACTTTATTACATCCATTTTGAAATTGCCCAAATACAGGACTTAGTCAATTCAAATATTTTATTGATGCAGTACTGAACCGGAACCGGAAATGCTTTTAAATCTTATTTTGTATGCAAAACAGAAAGATTTTGACGCCATGTGTCAAAAACTCAGTCAAGCGTAAAATGATGTTCTTTAGAGCAAAAAATGGTGCGATTCGTGAATAAATCGCACCAATTAGAGCCAATAAGATTACAGGGACCACCAGTGATTTCAAAGTGGTGTAATAAAAATCAAAACTTTACCTTGCAGAAATATCTCAATAGATATGATCTGCACATCATGGAAGCTTTGAGAATTTTACTGCTCGAACATTGACTTAAGCCGAAAAAAGCCGCTTAATTTGTGAAGCAAGCAAGCCGCGAAATACTTGAGTTTTTCAACAGGAACGGGGGATTAGTGGTATGGCGAAATATCCTAAAACGCAGAGTGCCTTGTTGTGTGATACAAAATTCTCAAAATATGGAATTGCAATAAAAAAAGAAAATCATTCATGATTAACAGACGAAATGAAAAGAAGCATAGGTAAAGATTGTTGGGGTCCAGAGGAGTTTGACGTGGGTCGTGGGTCGTGGGTACAAGTCGTGGGTCGTGGGTGTGGGTGTGGGTAAAAGTCGTGGGTGTGATTAATACTTAACAATAACAATAATCATTTAAAATACTAGTTATAATAATACACAAATATTATAAAATTCTTGTCATTGTATCAGCTCGGTTTAGTGAGCCTAATATTTCATTGATTTCATCCAACAGAATAAATTCATTTCACCCAAAAAGAAAAGTGAAACCAAAGACTAAGCCATTATTTGCAGGATGATGTAATCTCTTAAAATGAGGGTCATTCCAAAGAGTTTGAGGAGTTTTGTTCAGGTCAAACGCTTGATCAACACACAAAAAAATGATCTAACACTGGAAAGAGAGAAGTGTTAAACAACGTTTTTAGAACATGAAAGAAGCTTCGAGGATCAGAAACACGGCTATTGGCCGTGTTCTTGAATTAAAATGAAATTGTGCTCTCAGTGCCGGTTAAAAATGAATGAAGTTTCAAAAGTAAAAGTATATCCCTCTGCTGGTCAGGGAAAATAAAGCTTGTGTTGATCAATGACATTCAGACAAAGAGCCGAATGCCTCATCAATTGTCATCTCCGTATCGCGTACCATCTACCCTGCATCTAAGAAAAAAAAAATCAAGTGAAACAGCGAACTGTTGCAAGATAAGCCGATATATAGATAGCAACGTTGCAACGTTAGTTGCAGGTCTGGAGATATTGGCTCCAAAGTTTTTCCAAGGCACGAAAATATAAAACCTCTGGTATCCAGTGTGCGGTACAATCGGGAACCGGAAATCGCAAGCCAATGTTAAATTGGTCACGACAACTGGCATCGGCGACAAGAAATTAAACGAAGAACCAATTAGTACAATCTTAAAATTTTTCTCCGTCCATTTAACTGGCCAGGTCCTTTTCTAAATCATAAAATAAACGAGATATGAAGGATTATTGAAATAAGTAAATTAATAAATGAAGAGGTTCTAATAATTTCAATTTTTAAACGATTCATTTCTTATCTGACAAAGACCAGACTCTGCAGAGTTGCGAAATGTGACGTACTCAAGAAACATACGTTTCATTGTTCGTCGAGAAGTATTGCATTACTTCACGGTAACTACTGACAGTCATGTTTCACGTCTTGTTTTGAGACACTTACAGGATAAATTTTTGGAAAAGAAGAGTAACAACGGTTCAAGTCACGTTTCGCGAAAAAAAGCCAGTCATTTCGCAATTTCCATGAAGAAAAGGCGATTCAACGTTCACGGCGATATAACCAAATCACGTTTAAAACCAGCCAAAGGGCCCTTCACAATCACGAAAAAACCCTTTTCCCCTACAAAAATAACATTAGTAGTGTGCTATTAACATTATTAAATATGAGCTCTTAACCATTAATTGTTATGTATTACCCACACCCACACCCACGACCCACAACTTGTACCCACTACCCACGACCCATAGTCTCCCCTCGCAGCCGTTCTTTGTCTCGGGATCCCTGTTGTTGGGGAGGGAGACACAGGGATCCCGAGACAAAGAACGGCTGCGAGAGGAGACTACACGATCCACGACCATTAGTCAAGCTCGGTCCAGAGTATTGAGGAACCATGAGGCTTTGGACCGAGCTAGCCCCTTTAAATTTATATCATATTACTATAATTGTTATCATTATTATTATTATTGTTAATATTAGTATCTGTTACGATATAATTAATGCTTGAATGTCAATCAGGCAATACATTCTTGAATCATCTTTCTCTTGTGGGACAGGGTACTCATAAATATGTGGGATGTGGCAGGAATTTCTGTTTTGTATGTGAGAGAACTGTTCTGCAACATTACCTTCGAGCATCATTATAGAACCTCTAGCTCTTTTTGATGTTATAAAATTTGTGCGATATCAGAAGCCACATACAGTCTTTAACCGTCCATTTTAGACTTAAGAAACTAAACAACGAAAAACTGCTTAGATAGAGTGCTAAGGAATTGAAGGCATTTTTGCACGGGCAGTGTCCATTGCAGTCCGCGGTGGGTCTACTCTTCGCTGAAACGATAAACGTTATCTGCTTGTCGTGCACCCCATAGCGAGAGATAACCATGCATTAATGTTCACAAGCTGTAACTAGGTGCACGCCAGAAAAACTCCATCAATTACGACACAGGATATTTCAATTCTTCTTGATAATTGTCAGTTATTGACAGCTAACTCTTTATCAATCGCAGGCGATCCGCCAAAGTGTCTGAGGTTTTCGCTATTAGTATGGTGTTGTACAGATTTCATACATGCTTTGATTTCTGGATATTCTAAATTTGTAGCATTTGATGCTTAACGATCAGTCCTTAGCTAATAACGGAAAGTCTTGGGAGGACTGACTAGACACGTTACCATAATCTGGGTAAATAGAAAGGTTTTAACTCGTAAATGTAAAATTGTGGAATTTGAGCGCCAGCATTTCCGGGATCTAATTGCTTTTGAGCTGATAAAAATTGCAATTATCAGTGCTAGTAAAGTAACAATGCATTAGAATCGAGAAAGAAATTAGGATTTTGATGCTGTAAAGATAATGATGTAGTCTGTTTAAAGCTTGTCATAAGACACTTTTCTTATGGCAAATGACATGAAGTTGCTTAGTTACATTATCTAATTATGTTTATTGCTGTTTGCTAAAAGTGTTTCATGCCGGGGTAAGACTCGACATTGCACGGCGTGAAATGTGCTGCACGTCAGAATGATCATTGGTTAGGTCAGGACCTTGGCGTAATCCAAGTATGTCACAAATAATTTTCACTCAAATTTGATTTTCACTCAAAACTCCTTGGTCAATTAGAACAAGTCCATTGATCTCAATGAGATTTTATAGTTGAGTGTGAAGATCGGCAACAAAGCTGTGATCAAAATGGGTGGGGTTAGCACGATGACGCTGCAGGTGAAACAAAAGGATAATTGGCTTGAAAAATTGAACAAGAAAGTCTATGCCGACAGCTATCGGTGAATATCATCTGTACGGTGATCTTTGTACTGATGACATAGAAGATATATCATGATGATGATGGTAATAGCGTCATTTGGTTAACAAAGGCAAGGAGAATCCAAAAACTACTTGCGATGTACAAAGAAAAGTCACTAGACCAAACCTGGGACTATATCAGTTGATAAATAGGCAAACTTTGCCTGCGATTGGAAAAAAGGAAAAGAAGAAATTGGTATGATTGTCACTGAGCAAGGTTTGGAGTACCTTTTAGAAATTGTATAATAAGCTCATTTTTTCTTGAGAGTTTCTTCCGCGTCTCTATTAGTACTAGTCACAGTGGAACTTTTGGCGAGTAATATCTGTTATAGCTGTTTTCTATCATCACTTAATAATTATGGGTTCAGGAATCACGACCACTTATGACCACTAATACTATTTGAGATCAGTTTTTCTTTCCTTTTCCGATCAGGAGCCAACGAGAATATCAGATGTCAAGTCTGATGGCGCCTGGGCGCGGGCTATGACCAAACCCAAATCAAGGACCGCCAACTTCTTTTGGTGAAAAACGCAGATAAAAGTAAATCGTATTGTGGCAAAAGAAGCCGATTTATGTACTCTAACTTTTCTTAGACTGACAATTTGTGAAGGACTTTATCCAACTCAAGTTTCATCAACCTAGTACCCTTGCCTAACGTTTTCAGGTCATCTGTTTTCTTTTCTACATTTCATTCTATTTATTCAATTATATCTATTAAAGCGAGGACTCAAAAAGTGTAACTGTAGAATGTAGGAGCTGAGTTTGTGTCCAAGTATGCAGATCATGATTTGCAAATGAAAAAGCTTATCATAATCCTAGTTTTCCCCCTTTCTTAATTTTCCTTAGAACTGTCGAGTACCGTAACGAAGGTATTTTAATTTTCAATGTTGTTTGCGTGCAGAAATTTACTTTTCGTCCATGAATTTGTAATTTGTGAGTATGGCATATCAAAGAACTGTGTTTCCTGTCGCTGTTTACCACGCGACATGTAATTGTCAACAACAGCGCCGCCCTAAGAGGCACGAATTCAATAACGACGGATAATCCTTGAAGCATGCCATGAACTAATGAAAGCTCTTCAACATAAACACTTGAGGGCTGTAGTATTCTGTGATTCTAGTAAAACGAAAACAGTCAGTTATTCCCTGACTGTTCTGTGACAAACTCATAGGTGTCTACTGTAGTCCAGTTCTAAGAAAGCGATGTATTTAGTTTAATCGGCTCAACTGAGCTATTTTTGTATATTTAGATCACGAGAAATAATAGCTCAGCTAATCGGATAATCCTTCCGCTCAATTCCCGCAGAAGGACCTCTTATACAGCCAGGTGACTCATCGTTTTTTGCTCTTAATACTGAGAACAGATAGCGCCATCAAATATTCTGCACGAAGAGCGCCATTTTAACTTGCACCTCTTTTTATTTGGCTGAGGGCTTCTTGGCCGTGCTGACTCTTACTTTGTTTCGCAACGTTATGACTCACATCGGCAAGTTTAATTGGCAGTGAATAAGTCATTGTAAAAAAGAACTCATATTCAGTTGCCTATATTTACTATTTCACTGAGTTTGCTGGAAATATTAAGTTACCAGAAGTTTCATCACACCCACATCATTACTTGAACTTAAATTACTTCATTCATCTGCAACCTTATTTATGTCTGGAGTTAAATTAAAAAACATATAGCATTCATTAACACTAAGGAGCTCACTCGAGAAGTGAATTAATGAATAAGTGTGTCCTTTCAATGAGTACATGCGTGAGATCGAAGCCAGTATTTGTAATGTTCTGTTTTTAATGTAACCGCATTAAGTGTTCGTTTACAGAACGAGTTCGAAAAAGGAAATACAGAAAAAAGAGTCTTATTTCGTTCATTATTGAGATTTTGGACTTTCTGTATCAATACTTTGCTTCCCTACAATGCTTTGCAGCAAGTATTTTAAATTTAAGTATAGCTTCAAAAATATGTTGTTGACGTGCTTGCCAGAACAGGCTGAGCTTACATTGCACTCTTCAGGCCAGTACAATGCTTGAAAAGCACAGAATTTCATATACGTCCTGCTACAGAACCCGGCGGAGAGGTCAAAGTACAACAATTTGGATAACAGTTCGAACACTGAATGAGGCATCTAAATTTAGAGCCACGAGGTCCAAGAGGGGCTTTTAGCTTAACATGGCTAAATCAATTAACACCAGTTCAAGTGAAATACCTGTCTGCCACGCCACAATTTGGTTTATTACACTATGAACGTATCTCGTTGAAACAAGTCTGTATATACGTATAGGCACGGGAGCTTGCTGCAGGCGCTGACAATTCGTCATTATAGGGACTTGTTCCCGACAAATTTTGGTGACAGTTCTTGTTTGTTTGAGATACTGTTGTGGCCACTTGATCTTGCATTTCCTTTCTCCATTTTGTTCTTCTATTTTGGAACCACGTTTTAACTTGAGTTTCTGTAAGACCCAACTCTGTGGAAAGCTCTGCACGCTTGCTCTCAGAGATGTAACGACGCTTTGTAAATTCCCTTTCCATCGTTTGTACCTGGTTTTGGGAAAATAGCGGACGCTGCTTCTTCTTTCTAGAGAATCTTCTACGTCTTGGAAGATTTATATATGGAGAAAAACCTGCCAAAGGAATAGCGCATGTTTCCAGTTCTGTATGTTTTTAAATTAATGTGACAGGCAAGGGAAAAAATGAAAGAAGTCCAAGGGGGTAAGATTGTAATTCCCAAAATTGTTTCTACCTTAATTATACCCAGTATAAGAAGAATTTCAGTTTTCATCGAGTCTTTATTATCTTGCCAGTTGGGAGAAGCACCATAGACTGTTTGAGAGCTCAATAAAAACCGAATTGATTCCCAAAATTTGATTTGGTTTATTATAATTGTGCACACTTCTTAAATGTCTGTCTACACTTTGCTTTAGAGGTCACATCTTATGCAGTCTTCGTGTGTTTATTTCTTTTCTTTTCCGTTCTCTATTTGCAATAAAATTACCAAGTCTTGCAACTCGGCTCCGCAATTGGAAACTTTTTCAAACAACGGTCTTTCCATTTCAAAGAAATATTTCTGTTAGTACTTTCTCGGCCGACAGATTTTAAAGCCTATTGCATTCAACGAAAATACGAATCTTAGAATTTCGTCATGGCTTTGGCTGTAATCTAGATATATTTAGTTGTATGAACAAAAACTCGTGAAGGTGCCTATTGTAAACAAGTTGATTCTTTTTTTAATGTTCAACGCTAATGCTACAAGAATAGGTTGGTGAATGAGACTAAATTATTTGTCAGGGTGTATTACAAAATTCAGAAGGAAAGGATGTCAAACGCTTCCGTGTGCGTAGCGCCGCAATTAGGCAACTCAAAATATTGCGCGTGTACACAACAAATGTAACGATCTGCAGCCACTCTAGCATTATCCGGAAGAGCTTCGGTACATAAGAGTGTTCAAGGCCCAAGTTCCAGTACAACCACAACGCAATGGGCTTGAATATCAATGGTTTCAACACCTTGGAATTTTGACATGTAATAATTCAAACATGAAAACTTGCCAAACTGTGAGCAAACCGCTTTTATGGCCACTCACTCGGAAGTTAATAGTAAAAGAAAACCAGCTTCGCGCGGGTAAATTCAGCGTTCAAATCATAATGTACGGACAAGAAAATAAAATAATTTCCTTTTGTTAGCGTTATGAAGAAAAAAATCGAAGGATTTACCCTTCAATCCTAAAGAGTGATAGTTGCTAATTCTAGGAAAATAATTCCTGATCAAGTATCGATTGTTTCGTTTCTACTTTAAAGCGGAATTTTTGTCAATTCACTTGAATAAATCGAGAATCTTTGGCCAAGGTGTTTTCATCTGGAGACAACTGTTGCTTAACATCGCTTGCATCGACGAAATAAGCAGAAACGTCAGTCATCCTCCCCTTCAACTTAACAACCATTAGTAGAGAATGCAAACTGCTGAAAAAAACTGTCGCAAAATCGAACCAAAAATTCTCACGACTCATTTCTTGTTTGCTCGCTTCTGTTTATAACAACAAAATTCCAGAGAAGGAAAGCTCTCTACAGTCTAAAATCCAACTTCGCAACAATATTCATCAAGTTAACACGAAGCAGTAACTTTGCACTTACCATGGAAGTGTTCATAACTTTGCATAAAACTTGTGTTGCAAATCCACGTGGGAAAGTTGGCCTGTGCAGTGGGATCTGCTGACCAATTTAAACTGATGCCACTCAGTGGAGAGCCCAGACCAGCGTAAGGATACCGCATTAATGGCGGCGGATTCATGGCGTAAGTGATTGGAGTCACGATGGGTCTTATAATGGAAACTTTTGCATCTTCGATTTCTTCTCCTGATACTCTCGGAAACGCAGTCAAGGCTCTTTCATCTTGGAGGTTAAGAATGTTCTTTATGGAAAACGAACTTCTTCTCGGGGCCTGAAAATAGACATCTCTGTTTGCTAAGTCCATGTCGTAGCTTGCCAAAACAAGGGTTACTTGGGCGGTCAATCTGAGATAATGTGCACCCCGAGTCAAGGTATTCTCTCTAAATATGTTGCGGACTTGACGCCTGCGTACTAACGTCTAATTAATCACATCAATCAGTGTTAGGAAAACTTAATTGTGTAGCGGCACACTTAGAGAATCATGTCATCTTCTTTTTAAACTGGTTTGAGTGACGACTAAAAGCTGTTCGGAGAATTCCAAATGATTGAAGTCAACATTTTCAACCCGCAGTATTTATATTCTTTTCGAAAACTGCTGACCACTCAGGTAAATTTAGGCTGGAAGCGTCTGTCCCCGTTTGCTTCCGGTTATCGTAATTTCCGGTATGAAGAGGCTAGATGCACAAAATCTGTATAATCTAATATAACGACCGGAAGTGGCGGAGAAATAAACATCTCTTTAGCGCTAGAAACATATTTCACACATTCGCCTGAGAGAGCTGATTTGTAGCTGGCAGCTAATATCCAACTTATCAATCACAAGTTAAAAAGAATCTTATCATCTTCTTTTGTACTCAATTAAAACGAAAAAGCTGCCGCGTAAAAGTATGTGATTGCAATAATTCGACCTTAATTGGCCAGATTTTTAAATTTACACTTGAGGATTTCCTAAAGTTTAGTTTTCCGATTTTTCGTCAACGCGTCAAGTAATATAATACAGTTGCGTATGGTTAAATAGTTTCTGTAGAATGACTAGGCACGAAAATCACATTTCCTTATATTTGAAAAAATATCTTATTTTGATGAATTTCTCTACTTGTTAAGAGTCTCAGCTTGATACTAAGCTGATGGCCCATAATAAAAGCAACGCAGTGATTGGAATTTAATCCACTTTATGATACCTAGACGGGCTTATCGTTTAGTGGAGACAGACAGTGCGCAAGGGATAGGCCGGTCGGCCTATGCGGAACACGACTGGAGGAAGGCTTATAAGTCTTCACTGAATTACGTCAATAGAACAAATCCAACCTCGACACAAAAATGTTGTTTTTTCAGCCTTTTTTTACCTTGGTTCCACATCAAGACTTAGTTTCTTTACAAGAGAGCTTTAATCGTTTCCCATCCTACAGTCATGGATTCTGGGGCAAACCAAACAAATTAAAAAAAAAAATGGTAAAAAAAATTCAAAATAAACAGCTGGCAAAGTTTAATGCATTGTTATATGCGTACAGTGACATTACTTTCCATGCTTTTAGCGTCTTTCCTCCTTACAGAGTCACGCCTTCCTTGACTCGGTAAGAGGTAATTACCAGCTTATTTCTGGAATTGCTGACGTCCTTTGAAAACCACATACTGTGAAAGAAGGCGGAGAAAGGCGGCAAAGGGAGGGCCTTGGGAGGAATTTTGAAGTACACACCACTAAATAGATTAACGTTTCATCCCTTGGACAGCTTCACGAAAATTCCTGTCTATGAGCACTGACAGATGCATTTCCAGTTATATGTAAGCTGTTGCTAAAATTTTAAATCTAGCTTACAACAAATCGATAGCAGGAACGCGTTACTGATTGATGTAATATGGAACTGTAACTCTTTCATATGTTATTCTACATCGACCTATTCGGCTCATTATCCTTCAAATTTTTCCGTTTTTGTTATTCAAAGGGATTTCTGGAAAACGAATTTCAATGAGTTATATCCTGAATTCAGCCTCTGAAGACAAACAGTCCTTTGAAATCCCAAAAAAGAAGATTAGGGAACCAAACACTCCTTATAAAATTAACACAAAAACGTTTTGATGCGATCGATCTGTGATCTGGAAGGCTGAAAAACGTCCGCCAAATGGTGCGAATGTTGCCGTCCTCAGTAAACTGATCTAAATAGTTAACAATAACGGACAGCCCAACATTTGTTGTCAGACACCATCTGATAGGAAGCTAATCCAGTGGAGTGCTGGGACAAGGAATGAAATCCGTCGTTGATGGTACACCTTCACCAGCCATTGCAGACTTTGATTAGTTGTCGGCTGACACTGTGAGAAAGTGCGACAAATTTTTTCCCCAGGTCAATCAAACTCATGTTGATTGAAAGGTTTTAAATGCAATTCTTAGTTTGTTTTACACTTTGGTCGAGTATTTTGAATGTGAACTTCTCGTAGTGTTTCCCTTCTTAAATTTTGCCTGTTCCACGCTCTCTATGAAATTGTGCTACCCCGTGATATGCCTTTGAATACAATTACACATTCTGAAATCTATTTGTGATTTGGATATATCAACAAAGTTGAAATGGTAAATTGGCCACTGTAATGATTACAAAAGCTGACGTTTCGAGCGTTAGCCCTTCGTCGGAGCGACGAAGGACTAACGCTCGAAACGTCAGCTTTTGTAATCGTTACGGTGGCTAATTTACCATTTCAACTTTGTTGAATTTGTTGAATTATTTCGTTACTCCCACCGACGCAGCCCCAAATAGTTTCTTTCGAAACTATCAGCCTTTATTATTTGTGATTTGGTTCTGTAAAGCCTGAGCAATTGCTTAAAAGTGTTCTAAAGATGACTAAGTTTGCTCATTATCCCGTGGACTGACTTCGTCAATCATTAGCTGTCTGAAAGGTTCATCAAGCTAGAAACAACACCCTTTTCTAATTGTTGACAATAGAAATGTCCAAATGTAGAAGTAACCAGATATCGCACCAGCAGCAGATTTTCTTTCGTTTTTCTGCTTTAGAAAACTATTCTTTGAGATTACTTCATGATCTTAGGAAAAAGCTTCGTCGCAACTCAGTCTCAAGTGCGATTAGAAAGAAACACTAGTGCGCTCCTGAGTGCAAAGACACACCTGTGATTGAATGCACTCTTCATCAATCTTCAATTAAATAGCCATCTAAGGCTATAGTCGTGAGGAAGTCTTCGCGCCTCCCTATACGCGCTGTATTTGCCAAGCTTAAAGTCTGGATACGTACGTGTATGTGTAAGTATCGGTATTATAAAAAAAAGTTTACAGCTAAACTTTCCTAATACACTCATCTATGATTGTTGAAAATGGACATTTCTGGAGCGCTAATTAAACGTATTTCCTCACTGTAATTCAGCGCTGATGGTTCTTCGATGCTATTAAGATCTTTTAATCAAGTCATAACATAAAAAGACTCCTAGCATTCCCTATTACGGGATAACTAAACTTTCCGTCAGCTGCACCCATTCAGCTTTTACTTGAACTTATCCGGGCTTGACAGGGTGGTTTTTAGACGATTTAAAACGATGATCCAATTCGCTACACCTTTGTCGCTTGAGAGATGGGTCTTTCTTACTCGATTTACTTTTCCAAGGGAAGGGGGATTTAAATTAACTTGCGCAATTCAAGGGGAGTTTTCTTCAGTGCTTGACGCTAAAACATTACTCTTCACACTTAATTTGTAAACCGTGGTAGCCAGTAGCACCTAGTACATATTTCTGCCTAAAATAAGCCGACAATTTAACATCTTTCCGCTTTACTTCTTAATCCTAAGGATTAAATTTGGCGTCTTTTTTTCCCAGCTCAAACACGCTTTCCTTTGTCGTACATCCGAGTCAAATGGTGAAACATGTTTCTCAATGTTTGCTTTACTAAAAGAAACAAAACGAAAACAAACTTCGAGTAATTTGAGTGTTACCGCACCTTGCATGATTTCCGGCCATCAACAAGGTAAATCTTGTCAACCGTACCCGGCCCAGTCTTAATCTTAAGCAGATTTCTATCCAGTATCATATGATCCAGAGAAGATCTTGTAATCGGCGAAACTTGTATGTTTTTGTGTCCCGACTGAGTCCATGGAATCCGTGCTAGTTTGTGTGATGTTGGTTACTTTTTCTTTCAAGTAACGGAAACCATTTCCATAAAGAAATAAAAAAGACTTCCCGTCTGGTGTTTTTTGAAGACACAACGATTTATCACTTAGGGTTACTTGGTTTGCCACCTTTTCCTGTTTATAAAACTGGTCACGGAACACAATATTAAGGGTCTCATTGTTGTCTTGATTAATTTATAAAATATATAAAGTATATGTAGATCACTGCCACCGGACCGTTTATATCAATAATGTAAATTCATACCCTTTTGCTTATGGCCAATGAAACCAATGAGCACGTCTTCATCGTCACCATGGTGAAAGTGAATGATAATGAGTACAACGCTCTGCGACGATTAGGCCTAACGTTCTTATAGGAAACACGAACCGAGTTAGGCTTCGAGTTGTACCTCGAGTTATCATGCTATCATTTACATCATTTCCGTGGGAGCTAGCTGTAGTCTTTTCTAGTAGAAAGAAATGAGGAGATCGCAAAATTCAAATGTGTGTAGCGTGATACTTTTTTAAGGATAAGTGATAATTTTTTTTAAGGATAAGTGATAATTTTTAAGGATAGTGGCCGGATACCTGTGTTACCTTTGAAATAGATTCAAATATTTCGCTATGAAAATGTAATGCCACGAAGACCGAAGACTTCTAAAGTGTATGGCTCCGAAAGACTGCACAAGGAAAAGGTTTGCGATTATAACGAAGTTCGAAGTGGTTTATCAGTGACAACAACTTGCGAAGGATTCAGCTGTTTCCAACAATATTCCGTCGAATTTAACTCTCTTGTGTTTGTACTTGAAATCTGCTCAGAAATGAAATGTAGAAAGGTAATTAAAACTTTTGTTTTCATTCAGGTTCGTTAAATCTTCCGTTAGTCTATATATGGACTACAACCCCAAAAATGAAGAAGTTCTTATTGTTGGCTAGCAGTGACAGATGGTGCCTCACTTTGTTGAAACTTATATCCTTGCTTTACATCTTAGAATATGTTAGCTATTTGTTTCCTTTAAGCACGTGAAAATAATTAAAATCGTAAAGGTAACTCGAATTCACCTGACTTTTAGTATATTTGAGCTCATAACGCGGCAGCACTAGAAATGTGTTAAAAAGGATATAATCCAACTCCCTTGTCATCTCTTACATTTCTAACCCACTTAAAGTTTTTTCGCATCACAGTTAAATTCACACTGCTTATACATTTGCTTTTCTATGGAAAGTTTCTTTTTTCGCGTAGGGATATATATGAAATGTGGGTAACGAGATTCAAATCAATTTGTTCGAGCTATCTAGAAACGTAACTCGAAGTTCAACTCGAAGATCAACTCAAAGGTCAACTCAAAGGTCAACTCGAAGTCCAACTTATTACTTGCGATCGCAACTTGCAAGTTAGTTTCAGTATCAGTTACATGGAGCATTCATGTTCGTCTTGCTCGTTAACAGTGAAGATGGCGGTTGTTGTATTTAAAGCATTGCTTGTCTGCTTAACGATTTCACAAAGCTACGCACTCCCTAATAGTTGCGGGGGAACTAGCGGTAATCGCATGGCTCCCAAAGCATGACAACACTCAATGATACATGTATCAAGGCGTTTCTTGAAACGTCCGTTTACAGTATGTTTCAGTTATTACTCACATCTGTGGAAAGTTAAACTTAGGCATACGGATGTGCATATAAGCTGTTCGCTTTTGGTTGTAATCATTCTCTGAAGAAGTCTCGGCTAGAGAAGAAACAATTCATATGAAATAAACGAGAAATTACAACAACAGGACGTCTTCCTTTGTACTGCTCACCAGTCTCCGCTAAAAAATTGTGGACGTTCCGCAGATGAACGTTTAGCGTAAACTCAAACCACTTCAGGCGAAAATGAGCTCGAGTAAGGGACTGCCAAATCTCGATAAAAACCCAGCTTTTAGCAGGTAACAACCGAACGAAGTGAATCTGAATTATTTTTCAACATTACAAATGGTAAATTTTCCTTGAAATAAAGGATTTCCATAATTCTTACATGAATTGGGTCTTGTAAGGGAACACCAGATCTCAATAAATATCAAACTTTTAAACTGTAACAAGAGACAACCTACGAAGAAATGTGAAACAATTCTCTTAAGGCTTCAGTGCAACCAAAGAAATTGGGAAAGAAATTGTTTACTTTCGTCATAAATAGAACCAACCTAAGAAGCAACAGATTGGGGAGGATGCAGATTATACATGGAGCTTTAATAACGATCTCTACACCATCCATCTTTGTGATCACAGTTAAAATTTGGTCTCATCAACCAAGTTGACAATCTGAAGTGGCCACTATAAAGTGTTTCTCAAGGCTGACGTTGCGAGCGTAAGCCCACACTAATACACGTTTTCCCACACTAATATAGTACGTTTTTAAAAGTCTCCTTATCGAAAACGAAGCCAAAATATACCGTATCACAAGTCAGGTTAGAGCCTGAACCAAGTTTTGACTCAGACGAACATCCATGCTTCATGTGACTGATATTGAAACTAACTTACAAGTGGCAAGTAATAAGTCGCGATCGCAAGTTTTAAGTTGCGTTCGCAAAAAAAAGTCGCGATCGCGAGTTATAAATCACCAGCCCGAAAAACAGGTGTAATTTTTTGGCATGCGCGAGGCGGCACGAACTGCAAGCCACGCGCGAGGCGCAAAAAGAAAATAAAAGATAAGTCGCGATCGCGAGTTACAAGTTGCAATCGCAAGTCACGCTATCTTAAGTTAGTACCTCGCGATCGAAAAAATCGAAAATCGGAAAAACGCAGTTTTCAGAGCAACTTTGACTCCCCTTTGAGAGTGAGTAGAACATTCGATTAGCCCTGGCCCGTTCATCTCAGTGATGTAAAATTCCTGCCTTTTGCGTCTTGCCCATGAGCGCACATTCATTGTGGTCTTGGTAGAGAGAATGATAATGGGTGCAGCACAAGATTTGGCCCAAGTGTCTTGTCCTAAATCACTGGTTATCCAGTCCATCCTCCTGATTTGATAGCGTCTTCCGCTTTACACAGGCAGTATAGTGTTTTCGCTAACAGGACTTTGTATTTTTTTTTCTCTACCTGAATTAACGATAAAGTGCTCGGTGTTTTCTCAGTTGACCGAGGGTCCATTGAAATCTTAGCGAACGTGGAAGTTTTAATTCGTCTTAAACCGGTGGAAATCGAAGCCATCCCCTGGATCTGTACCGTCTTCCCCCCGCCATTAGGGACTTTAAGATGCAGCCTCTACTACGGCGACCGGAAGTCTACACTTACAACTTGTCCGACTGCGCGTGTCTAAGGCGGGAATTCACGCCGTACTCTTGCCATCTGCTACGGCATAATCACTTCTTTCCCGTAGTGGTGAGTACGTCAGAATTTGCCGTAATATTTTGTTTAAAGTTTTGATTATTTGAATGTTTTCCATGTGATTAAATTAATTGCGTTTCTTTACGAGTTGATGAATCGTGGATAAACGCTATTTGGTCAAAATTTACTTGTAGA
This sequence comes from Stylophora pistillata, assembly GCF_964205215.1. NCBI lineage: Eukaryota > Metazoa > Cnidaria > Anthozoa > Scleractinia > Pocilloporidae > Stylophora > Stylophora pistillata. Next base: position 11,439,260 of record NC_142530.1, read on the forward strand.
AAAAAGATGTCAAAACCAGAGACAGCTTCAGGTTCCGCCGCCAACACTGCCAAGCGGCAATCGTAATTATTTCCATATCGTTTTCGTTTGTTTTATTCTTTTTGACTCAGTCGAGCTCTTCGGTTTGCTTCATGATCCGGCACTAAGCTGGTGGATACTGTTACGTGTAACAAATTACTAGAATGTTTATTTATTTCTGTTAATTTGATTTTTACAACAGGCCAATGAAGTGGACAACAGCGCACGACGTGTTGCTGTGCAGAGAAAATTTGGCAGAGGAGTTTTATAAGTTCAAGAAAGGGAGTAATGACAGAGGAAGAATTTGGACGCAAATTTCCGAGAACCTCAAAAGTGTAACTGCAGTCAAATTCAAAGTGAGTCAAAGAGCGGTAAGAGAGCGATTTGACTTGCTACTCGGAAGATTTCGACAGCAAAGTAGAGAAGAAGAAAATGCAAGTGGTATATCTCCCGAACCAACATAGCTCGACGTACTGTTAGAAGACGTTTCTGAAAGAGAGAAATTAGCACAATCAACGAGAGAATCCTGTAACAGAAGGAGTGGCGAAACAAATCGCAAAAAAGCCGAGGAGACGCGTTTCCAAGCCTTGGAAAGAGTTGGTGAAACAAAAAGAAGGGCTAATGAGAACTGTGAAAGAAAAGCGAAAAGGCAACGAAGAAGTGGAGCTGATGTTGCCGAATTTCTACGCGAAAAATCAGAAGAGGAGCTTAAGATCCGCAAAGAGGAGCTCGCTTTGAAAGCAATAGAAGTTGAAAACGAAAAAAGATAAGCAAGCACATATGTTTAAAACCCAGGAGGCCATGATTACAAACATGGCAAAACAACAAGATCAGATGCAAACACTTCAAAATGGCTTTTTTGCAGCAACAGCAACAACAGACACAGGCCACGATGGTGTTGTTAGAAAGAATTGCGAAAAAGTAGTAACTTAGTTCCCTGACAGAGATTAACAATGGATTGATTTACTCTTGTAAATTTATTGCAGCTTCAAGTTACTGATTTTGTTTGTTTAGTGTCATTTTGAATTTTATATTTTTAAAGTAGTAGTGAATAATGCACCATTCAAGACATATCTTAAATTAATAAATTACTTCGCAAGTACCGCTATGTGGGGTTTTTTTTTTAAGCTAAACTGTGCCAAACATTCGTCGTCCCTAAAATTTTCGAGGTCAAACTCAGAGAACGAGTTATACGGAAGTTCTAAGTTTTGTGATTCGTAGCCAGTGTAAAGCAACAAAAATTCGTCATCACAAATGCAATTCATCTCATAACAAAGACGGATTAACTCTCTTTCTTCCTTGAAGGATGAAATTTTTGCTATTAAAGTGACTCCACAACAACGCTTTGCGCTCTTAGCTTCCGCCGTAGTGTCGCTGTAGCTTAACGATTCGTATTTGGCGGGCAATACGCCTTACTCACCCTAGTCCATCGCGGCCAAGGTAGCCGTAGTACAGATTCACCGTACCGTATCTTAAAGTCCCTATTAGCCATTTGCTGGTTTTTTTTGCTACAGAACATGGATACATTTTATTTTTAGGTTAGGAAAAACGTTAGAAAATTCCACGGTTGATTGATCGCCTTATCGACCGTCATACAGAAACTGATTTCCCAAAGGATTGTATGTGGAAGATTTCAGGTTACACCTTGCGTCCTCAAATTTTTAACATCGCTTTCTCAATGAAGCAAGCGCAAGCGCAAGGTCCATACGCCATGACCTCAAGCCGGATATTTTCCGTCCGGCCCGACCTAACTCAGTCAATAAGCATTTCAACATCTGAACACTGACTACGTTTTGACAAATTCGAAAAAGTTTGTTCTAACTTGAAAAGACTGGCGCGGGAAAACCAAAATTGAGATTCCACAATGAAAAGTTTTCCTTTATTTTTTCGAGTCAGAACAAGAAACTCACAATTCATTGAAAAAAGTGTCTTATTTTCTCATTGTTGTTTGCTGCTGTCACTCATTTTTGCAACAGAAGCGAACAATGCTTCTTTCTTTTTTTCTTTGGCAACAAAGCCGTACAAGTGCACTAGGACCGGACGGCTTTTTCCGGACCGGGTGACGTCAACCTGTCCGGCCCTACACACATCAGCTTTTACTACGGTTTTCTATGAGATTACGCGAAATACTATATTATAGTTTCTTATTTAGTTTGAAATGTGTCTTAGTATAATCAATACTTGGCTAGATACTATTTTATTAAGTACACGACCCCACACGCTTTTTTAGCTTTAATTCTTATCGTGTATAAGTAAAGATTCTATTCTACGGGTCATATGATCAAGACATTTCGGCTGGCTTGTGTGACAGTTAAAGTTAACACATAAGACACACTGAAGTTAGCTTCTTTATAAAATAAAAAAAAGGATCATTCACGTGATATTTTTTCCCATCCGAAATACACCGCAAATGATATTGATAACAGATCTTCTACAAGCAGTTTATTGAGCTCAGCCTCATGATCAGTTGACAAGTGGTCACATTGGTTACCATTGTAAGCATAATGTTCACCTTCTCCTGAAGGCACGAGAAATACGCCAAGCATTTGGTTCTTCGTATCTGCAAAAAAAAAAAAAAAAAAAAAAAAAAAAAAAAAACACGAAACGAAACACGGCGTTTAAAACAAACACACTCCTAACTTTATCTAAAAAATTCTTTATTTCTTTCCCACCCTTTCAAAATTGCATATAGACAACGGAACATTCAACATTTAGAGCCTATGCTCCAAATACCGTTATTCTGATTTGACTTATAAATGAACTTTCAATGCTAACTGGCTACAACAGGTCACGTATACTGTAAAACAAGGTGACGGTTTCCTAGTGGTTACAAATGCCAATCCTCACCTGTTGTACAACGGCTCCAATCTCTCCTGCCTTTTACGCTTGCTCAGTTTGGTGGGATCACCCATCTTAAAGAACGCGGGCGCAAACTCAACCAGCCATTTAGGATCAACAGTAGTGACCTCTCTCATGTACTCCTTGGTTGTTAAAACGAGCTCATGATAAACCACCCACTCAGGCTGCCGGTTGAACAGCGCACTGGACGGATGAATGTACACCACCTGGTTATCCGTCACTGTGCGGTAGCCTTCCTGTGGATCTTTTCTGGCGGCGTTGCGGAAGAAACCGCTCGTAATGGCTTTTTGCACCCGGGATGTCGTCTTGCCACAAGACACCACGTCAAGCTTGTGTCTAAAAATAAAATTGACATGATTAACTACCAAACCGCTGGAGTTTATCTCGGCTTCTGTAGCAGGCGGCGATAAATAGTATTATCACCTCTTCTGAACGGGATGTTAGTCCATCGCAAAATACTTTTCCCTCTTATTCCCTTTCCCTGGGAAGCCCGTCAAGTTTCTCTAACAGCTCGCCCATACCATATTGCGAATGCAAAGCGCGTTGTGCCAGAACAAAACATAATAACACTGGCTAGGGTTTGAATACAGACATTTCGATACAAAAAATCGGTACGATAACCACTACGCTATTGCGAGTCTCAATATCTACTGACTATAAAAACTGGAAACGAGATCGGGTTAAAGTTTAGGATCTCGAGAGCTAGGTGGTTCTAGTGTAGGGACTGCACGATGGTTGAACAACCAATTCATTTACTTTTTTACGGATCAAGACACTTCTGTAATCTTCGATACGGCAGAATAAAATATTTGGGCGGATTCTTCTCGTACATGTATGAATCCTTCTAGATACACATTCGTACCTGTCCATAATGCCAAGCATTTGTTTTCTGATGTCTTGAGCTCGTCTCAGTGACCTCGCCTGCACAAAGTTCTCAAAGCACCATGGATTTGAGAACTTGTTGTTCTTCCACGAGTTGTAGACAGCGAGTAATGTGAGGTGGTCTCCTTCAGCCTGGTGAAACTTAGCTTTCTTTTGATCAGCAAGAGCCTGCTTATCCTACAAAAAAGTAAAAAGAACAAAGCACGTCAGAATTACACCTGATTTTAAATCGCATTGTCAACTTTGAAACGCAATGCGTCTCTTCTTGTTTTTGTAACGGCACGACTTTTTCCGGTAAGACTACTCACCTTGGGCCTGTAAAAGACGTTTTGTACAGACAGCATGGAAACAATGGTTAGCACCTCGTCACTGCAGCCCAGATGTACTGACTGAATTAACATCTTCGACAATTGTGGCTCTAGTGGAAACTCCGCCATTCGTCTCCCAAGTCTAGTTAACAGGCCTTCATCGTCCAGGGCGCTAAGTGAGTGTAACTGTTCCATAGCTGAAATCATGGTCTGATAATAGTATTTTTATTAAATCGACTTCTATAAAGGCTGGTTTCACCAAAAATTTTGCCCAATTTCCGCTTCTCTACCTCTCGACTACAATCTTCGTTTTCGGGGTGGAGCGTGGGATCATTTCCCGAACAGGGGCTGGTTATAGAACTCATCTATACATAAGAACAAACTTACATAACAGCAAACACTTTACTTGTGCCTTTGTTTGTTCTTATTCTTCGTGAAACTCACCCTTTGACGCTTTGATAATCGGATTTCGTGGTCAAACGACGCTAGAACTAGAACTCAATTTATGAAATACCTGAGAACTCGGGACGCTGTTATTGGGCGATGGGAGTGGTTTAAACCAACACCTCAGGTGGCTCAACACAGTTTTTGCGCGCGCTTTTGCTGATGCAATTCAGCGCGCGCACAAGGATTGTAAAAAACAAACATGCCGCCAATAAATGGGTCATTTTAGTTACTTAACACGTACCCACACTATCTGTGCCATTTTTCTCAAAAATTGGCGCAGTGTATTGAGGGCTTTAATCTTTTATTACAAAGACATGTTAGAAAAGTTAACGGTGCAAAGAACCCAGCAATTCTCAGCTTTTTCGTTGTTACTGAAAGAACCCAGTTAAATGCAGCGCATGCGTAGTAAGTAAAAAAAATTGCGAATGAATGGAAAATTGCTTTCTAGGAAATATGCCTATTTCACGAAATTTGGTTCGAAAATACTTTAGGAAATAAGTAACTGGAGTATTGAAAAAAAATTGATTTTAAATAAAGGAAATTCTAGAGAATCGAGTGAACCTTCAACAAGGAATAATTGAAGATCTCTCTGTTAAATTGTTAGTAAAACGGTGTCAACTTGTGAGTATCGTTAGAAGCTTGTTGTATGTAAGTTATAAAGAAAATCTAATGACTAGATTTTCTACAAAGAAAGTAAACCGATTTTAATTGCCTCTTTATATCTATTCACGTCGCCATGGCAACGGAACATACGTCAGCTTAACTATCAAAAAAACAAAGTTTGTGTTGTTAACTTGCTTGCTGCCTGTTTTAGTGACCGAGAGATCAAGAGTTTTAGAGAAAATGGTGAAAGAAACAAAGGTATCAAAAACTGTGTTCAGCCACCTAACTGCATCTAAGGCTGGCACAAATGTCTTAAATACTCCCAACTCGCCATGTAAACACAGAAAAAGTCCCTCGTCGTTTAAATATTCAATGCGATACGTTCTTCCAAATCTATTACTGTCCATGAAAAACTCGACATTACTCCAACACTTAAACAGATCCAAGTTGCCCATATAGTTGAAACTCAAAGATCCGACTATTTCAATGGATTTCAATCGAAAACTTTTCAATCAAGTGTCCCAAAACCAAAGCAAAACTATAATGACTTATACCAGAAAGAAAGGTCACAGCGCTAGTTAGCCAAAGAGAACTTCAAGTTGATACAGAAGAAACAGCTTCACGCACCGGAAAAAAAACGCAAGAAACCGGGCCACGATTGGTCTTAATTTTCCTTCTGAATCGATCGAGAGGATGGCTTAAGTTTTTAAATTATCAAGCCTAAAGAAGCAAAATCTTTGCTTCCCAATTGAAACTCGGTCAAGCAGCACCCTCACGGTGACAAAGGAACACAATACAATACCTCCATGGGCGGTGGATCCATAAAATCAAAGGAAAGCAAATCATTGACTCCCATAGCCTTAAGCGACAGTATAGTGCTTGCCAAGTTAGTTCTCTGGATTTCAGGTACAGCGGTCGGCAGCATCTCATCTCTGTACGCACGCTCCGTGTACAGTCGATAGCATTTACCAGGCCCCGTTCTTCCCGCTCGGCCAGAGCGCTGCTTAGCTTGAGCCTATAACAGTTATTTCAATAGACTTAATATTGAGTGTACAGTTTGAAATGCTTGGGATACCATATTATTTCAAAGTCTCTTGATACGAAAAGTTAGTGCTGCGGAACAGCTCTAAAAAAAAAAAACAAAAAAAACGGCAGTTGGACATACAAAAAAACCACAGCTGAAAATGCAAAAACAACAGCACACAAGATATGAACCTGCGAGATGGGAGTGACGACCAAAGCGTCAATTCCGGACTTGGAGTTGTAGACTTTTTGCTTCACAAATCCCGGATCAACCACATAGTAGATACCGTCAATTGTTAACGATGTCTCAGCAATGTTAGTGGCAATTACCACCTGTGATAAGAAAAAGACAAAATCCACCTATGAAAGTAAATCGTGTACCAGCTAATTTTAATTGTCTGTCAAAAGCAAAAGTTGATGGAGGAACATTCTACTGACAACAACTAGTCACTTGACTCTGATGATGACTTCCGCACAGGTTGTCGAAACGTCAGTCGCTACCACCGACAACAATCCTTCTCAGGACTACACTCACCCGGACGATCAGACTACACTTTCACAGATTGTAAGATGTTTATTGTAGCTGGTTTTGTACCTTTCTGCTGCCAGGTGGTGCGGGGTCAAATATTCTTGTTTGCATCTCTGATGGCAAAGCACTATAAACTGGCAGAATAATCAACTCAGGAACATCCGGTCCTAAGCTCTTCATACGCTCGTACAAAATCTCGCATGCAGTGTCGATTTCTTCTTGACCTGAAAAACAGAAAAGGAAACAGGTTAAGGGCCACTGATGGTCTCCTTCTGAACTTATGCGGAGGCAAATCCAGTTGACGGTGCCTCGACATTAAAGTATCCTTTAGTTTGCAATTTTGAACAAATGCAGGACTAGTAAATCAGCTGATAACGTCACCGGAAAACTGACGCCAGGAAAAACTGTATATAAAAGAATACAGAAAAATTTAAAAAGACAATAAAAGCGAGGAATATAACATGTTAAGTCTCCTTATCCCTTTTCCGTGACCGCTTTGTCGCCACGGTCCTTTTAACGCTGTTTTGGCGACTTTCTTTGGAACGACTGTTGTGCTTCCAATCAACTGGTGTATAAACTGTATATGACTGTGTTTGTTTATACACAGTTGAATACTATCACCACATCCATTACAAAGGAAGTCGCCAAAACAGCGCCAGTTAAAACGACCGTTAGCGACAAAGCTACTACGGAAAAAAAGTAAGGAGACTTAACACGTTATATTCCTTGCTTTTTTTATCCTTTTATTTTATCTATTTATTTATTTTTCATAATTTTTCCTGTTTTAACGGTCTACGCTTACGCTCAAAATTCAAACTCGATATGTTAGCTATTCCCGTTAATGACCTTTAGACCCCAAAGTCACACACAGTACGCTTTTGCCGCCAACCTGTCAAAAACACAAGAATATCTCCTGGTGGCTCAGTCAAGTGGATCTGCATGACGGTGATAAGGGATGCATCCAGGTAATCTGTCTCTGCTTCTTTTGTATACAAAATCTCGACCGGAAAAGTCCGTCCTGGGATCGTGAAAATGGGAGCCTCAAAGAAATACGTAGAAAATTTGACTGCGTCCAGCGTGGCCGAGGTTACAATCAACTTCAAATCGGATCGCTTTTCCACGGTTTTTTTCATCAACCCGAAGAGAACATCGGTATTTATCCCGCGCTCGTGTGCTTCATCGAGAATCACTATGGCGTATTGATTTAAATCCGGGTCGAGAAGACACTCGCGAAGCAGCATACCGTCCGTCATATATTTAATCTTGGTCTCGGAACTCGTACAGTCTTCAAACCGTATGGTGTACCCTACTTCCTGTCCAAGTCGACAGCCGTACTCCTCTGAGACTCGTTTGGCGACTGACATAGCTGCCACTCGCCTTGGCTGAGTACAAGCAAGTTTTCCTGTGCTTAAAAGGCCCTCCTCTGCCAGATACTGCGTTATTTGTGTTGTTTTCCCGCTACCAGTTTCACCAATGACGATCAAAACTTGGTTTTCAATCACGGCCTTTGAAAACAGAAAAACATCTTAAAGAGTTGCCTTGTACGAAAAGGTTGAATCTGGCCATCCCTAACCCTGCTATTTGTTTCGATCAACAAACCACAAAATACTTCATAATTGAATATTTAAACACTAAACCGAGTTTTCCCTTTTCCCTCTCGTCCGAAAGGTAAACCGATCGGTGCAGAAACATGGATATCCATGAAAGTATAACCAACCTGTAAGATACCGTCAGAACGGTCAAATACTGTTACCTGAACTTAAATGCTGATACTTTAACAAACCTCTCTTTACCATCAATACATTTAAAGCCAAAAGGGATCAAATTGTAAGTGGAGAAACTTCAATGAGGTGCACACATTAGAAAACCTATTTTGAATCCTAATAGGTTCCGTTAGTGTGTCATTCTTGCACATCGATTTTATTATTTTCTGTTCATGTCATATTTTAGATATTCATATTTCATACTTCCACCGTGAGTTTTTACTTGTTAATTACGCGAGTTACTTATTTTTACATTGTTAATTTTGAGGGCCTCACTGAAAACCGCTATGGCGAGCAAAGACAAAAAACAAAAAACAAACCTTTAGCAATTCTTCACGAAGCTTGTAGATAGGTAATCCTTGCCTCTGTTCCAATATACTCAAATTCGTTTTCTTTCCATATGAAGCTTTATTCCCTCCAAATGTAGCCCGTTTCCATTCAGGCATATCTTCATTGGTCAATCCAACTCCTCGCATATCTTGGGCGAAGATTGGTTTATCACCGTCCACTGAGCAGCAACAAAAAAAATATTACCGATGGTTTCAGGATACTGAGTGTCCTTATTGTTTCTATTTCTACTCCAAGTTATACCGTTAGCGTTTCCAGTCTAAATTTCCTGGTACATACCATAACAATGGGTAGTCTTGTCATCGAGCAGTCCAAAAAAAGGAGAGCACATAATATACTTTACATTACCACAACACAATTTGTGGACTATTACCTAGAGCATTCGGGATATTAGTAGTATATATGTATTTCAATCTAGCCAAAAGTGCCTTTCCCAGCTCCCGGAAGGGGTGCTAAAACAGTCGAAGAGAGAGGTAGCTAATACTCACCATCGGGGACAGGATCAATCCACAGTTTTCCAAGATCTTTTGGAATGCTGTCTGCCTGTGCTTCTCTTTGGGCTTGTTTAAGTTCTCTTCTTTCCTTGGCCAAGGCACTTTGAGTCATGGCCGCTCTTTGTAGGGAACCATCAGGATTCTGTTGAAGGGCATGTGAATTGGTGAGCTAATATGTAACACTGATCCCAGGGTTCTAATTAAGTGCCGGTGTCACAGCGGATTTGGACCCCCCTTCGCAGATTTGGACCCCCCACTAAACATTCCTTTTTTATTCCAACTGCAAGCTTTTAGGTGATGTCCGTTATAATTTCAACACAAGATTGCGTACTATAATTGACGAAGAAAAGCGCACATATCGTTTCATTTCTGACACATTTATCTAAGTTAGTAGAATAGCCTACGCGTGAATTAAATGACAACTATTGGATTGGAACTATTGAAACTCATAACAAATCCTCTCTTATTCTGATGCGAAGAGTCTAGCGGTGACTTATGGTCTTCCATCTACTTTTTGTTAATTCACCCTACCGAACACTCTGTTTTTAACTTGACAAGAGCGCTAAAAAGACTGCAAGTTTAACTTAATTACTTTCATTCAACAGGTAAGTAGCAAGAAGCACAAACGCAACGCGATGTTAATTTAACTGTGCGCCTAAAATAACATCATAACAACTTAATAAAGAAGTAAATTGTTCAACCGTATAAAACCAAAGTAGGCGGAGCAACGAATATCAGTTGTGGAACATGAACAGCGAATTCCCGATTTTTTCGAACCTTCGTGAAAATAAAACTTATTTCGAAAAATTGCGTTGACTAAAGGCTTTTGGTTGGAGTTATCAGAAGTTTCGAAAAGTCGAGATTCGAGCAATCGGTATTTCACAGAAGCAAAACAAACAATAATTGAAGCTTTGATGCATTCAACGGTTTTTATTATTTTATATTTCACACTTTTTCAAGAGAACTGGTAAACAAACAAACGATTTCAAAATTTACGTTTCGTTTTCATTCCAGAGGTAAACAACAAACTTGCAGCTGCAGGTTAATTTAACGAAAATCTTAAATTGAGACGCAATGCTGAGAAAAAGTTAACGTCTACGCGTGTGTTTTACAATTAAAAAAACATTCTTTGAAAGCCTACTTTCTGAATTATTATTTCTATTAGAAAATTATTTATGGTAATGTTTTTACTCAGTTTTGTTAAAGGGGCCCAAATCCGCGGAGGGGGATAAAAATCCGCTAGCGAATATGGACGGGGGGTCCAATTCTAGAGGGGTCCAAATCCTCTAGGACACCGGCCGCTGGCTCAAGAACCGGCTACTTCGATTTCTGAGCCGCCTACTTTTCGTGAAATAATTTGTGCGTGCGTTGTATAGAGTAATGAAAATAAATTGGTGTCAACCGTCCGCTTCGTGAAGCAAGCCGTCTACTTCCTAAATTAATGAGAACCCTGAGATCCTGTCTCAACTTGTAATATATAACACAGATCCTGTCTCAATTTGCAAGTTCTACACCATCGCTAATCAAAGCTATCAGCCATTAAGGAGATTGGTAGATATTTCATAACAGCTGCAGCAGCATGAAGTACGCTTATAAAGATAAGGACTGAAATCCTTACGATTATGAAGGTGCTTTATTGCATACCATGTGGGCGTGGATGCACTAAAAGAACCGAAATAAAAAATAAACCTGGCCATTGGATTAGTCGTCATACCTTCACAATTTTTACAGGGCTCATAGATACACTCAATTTTGTTTGACCTCTCAGAAAAGCTGGCTCCTCATCAACTATTTCAATCTCAATGTCCTCATCTGTTAGAAAAAGAGTCATGATGAGATGTAACTGTAAACAAAAAAAGGGCAGATTTGATAGGGAGTGCAGAAATGTTATTAGATAAAACTGAAAAACATTAAACCCATATCTCTTCTGCTGTATTCCAGTAAATCAAATTTAAAATGAATTTTGAATCGTTTAATAGTACCACCAAGATACCGTGGGAATGGTATTCACATTTCTCTTACAAGAAGTCTATTTGCTGTAAAATGGTATTTTAGTTCTTTGTGTGTTATACGTGGAAACAAACGTGGCCCACGTGGCTGACTAAATTCGTGACTGACATACATAGGCTAATGATAAACATACCTAGACTCAACATTCCTTGTCCTATTTTCTCCTCTTTTTTAGTTTAACCAATGAAAGCCTAGATAATACTGGCACTGCATGCCTTGGGGTAAATCAACAACGCTTACCTGAATCATCATCTTTGGGCAGGATACCAGTCTCTTCATCGAAATCTGGGTAGTCTGCTTTGTCCAATACACCAGCTGAGATAAGCTATCATTAAAACAAAATCAACCCTGCACTGGTTTAAAATTGATACCAGATCAATTTTATATCAAGTTATTAGGATGCGCACACCCAAAATAAAAATATACAAAGGATTTTGTTACTTCCTGAATCTTAATGAGAAAAATTAATGTTATTTGTCTTGTCACCAGTGTGATCACTTGGTTCACAAGAGACACAAGCCCTGCATACTGCAATGTTGATAGCATCGTAAGCATAATTAACAACAGACTTCACTGTACCTCAGGGGTTGAGCAGCAGAGCACATTATTCAAAGGTCAGGAATCGATTCAATATGAGAAACTCTGATCTTTTTCTTTGTCCCATGCTTGTTACAAGACATGTATCTTTTGCTCTGTTTAACTAACAAGATCTAAATCTACCCTATATCTTATTCTACCAACTCTTGTAACAGTATGTATATGATATTTGCCTGTTTTATTTCCCATTTCTCTGGTGACGTTATCCTCTGAACTTTTCGCCTGGAGTTTGGTTCCTCTTCTTCATAGACTGGGACTACAGGGATGCCAGATGGTCTGCAAAAATAACTTATCATCAGTACAATTCAAATGACCAAGTGTAAACTGTTTCAATACACAGTAGGAGGGAAATCATAACTTTGTTACACAACAACCATAGCAATTGTCTCGGCTTGAAAAAATACTTAAAATTAATCTAGACAGAGTTACCAGTACTTAAGACAGGCAAAGAAGATGTGATATTTTTTTGACATACCTGGCTTGAAAAATTATTTATCAAATCTTGTGTGAGGAGATTTTTTATTCTATTAATCAGATGGCAATTGTCTCATTGGCCCCCAAAATACACGACTTTGCCCACAAGTTTGTACATGTACATGTAGTTAGTTTTTTAACTTAAAACTAGAGACTTAAACTTGATGAACTAGTCTAAGAGCAACTTATGAGCATTGTTCGTGTTACAATATGATAAAATAATTTGTCATTTGCTACATTTTTTATGAGAGTTACTTACAAGCACTAAATATGCATTTGTTCATTTGCTGTTTACCATCATCTAGCATTTAATTTATAGATCTAAATGACCCACTCTTATTCAAAAAGCACAATGTTTATTTGATGACAAACATTTCTGTGAAATGTTTGTGTATAATTATAATATCTACATTGTACCTGTCTGGGTTCCTAGCCATGTTGTTGACCTCACCTCCAACATTTTGTCTAGACCTGGTGGGATTCAGATCTTCTCCCGACTCTTGATCCACATCCTAAGGGAGTACTCAATGGTATTAAAAATCAAGCATAAAATTTCTTCAAAATTGTGAATGTTTATCCCTAAGTTCTAACCCAAACTAACCCACACTAGCTTTGAAATAGAAAGGTGTTTACCTTCATACTCAGACTTATCTTGCTACCAGCCATGGAGAGAACTTTTACCATAACCTTTTGACCTCTATGCACCACGTCACTCACATTAGCTACTCGACCTTCACGGCGCAGCTTTGAAAAAAGTGAACAAAGTACATGGATAAACTACAGCATAATTCAAGCGCAGCTGGTTTTACAAATCAAAGCAACCACTCCACCATCCAACAAGTTACCTGTGACACATGCACTAAGCCTTCATGTCGTCCTCGCAATCCTTCCAATTGAACAAAGCAACCAAACTGCATGACAGTGGTAACTTTTCCACTGTAAATCTGAAGACAGCAAAACATAGAAACTGATATCACAACATTCCTCACACTGGCTAAAGGATAATTTCTGCATACAATCTCAGTAGGCATACCTGGTTCACAACTGGAGTTGTAGGTGGGGCTTTTTCCACATGGCTACTACCATGTCTGTCTCTTGGGTGATTCCTTCCTCTACTTGGAGATCTACTTTTCCTTCTCCTATTGCATAAAACACTGGTCTGTTACCATTCCGTTAGGGCTGCTAGCCTTTCTACCAAGGAATTATTGACCGAAATTGGTCAATATCTTTCTATGAAGAATATTGACAGAGATCTGTTCTACATGTACATGTAACAGGAGTACATGTACATGGCTATCAAATTTTCAAATCCCAGTAAAATGCTAAATTAATGCCAGAGCCAGGAAAAGTTTTAATGAAACAGATCAGATTACTTCTAAGAGAATGGTCGATACTTCCAATCATGTCCACAAGTCAGAAGTGCCCCTAGCGGGTCATACTATTTCATTATTTAGTTCAACAGAAGGTCATTATTCCCATCTCTTTAATTACCTATTCCTTCCTCCCTCGCGATCTCCATCCCTATGTCTGTCTCTGTTGTGCCTTGGACTTCGAGATCGTGACCTTGGTCTTCTTCTATAACAATGTAACAACAACTTAAGATTCCTTTTCACATCATTTAATTAGTACATGTATTTATTATACAACTACCCTCTGTAGAGTACAAATAATGTCTTCATACAGCAATTGTACTCCAGAGAACCAGTTAGACAGGTTTTCTCACATTCTGCAAGTGCCAAATTGGATTGAAGTTACAAACAAAATGCCAGACAATTTACATCATTTTTCTGAAGAGGAAGAGTTGGAATGATCCCAGTTTTATAAGATAAATCAAATGAAGAGAAGCAGTTTGATAATAATGAAATTTCATCATTTATTGTAGAAAATAGAAACAGCAACACAACAATGCATCAATTCCGTTCCACTTCGCATACTTGTGTCACACACTCCTCATATATAAAGATTCGCGAAATTTGCCAACACAGAAGTAACAATTTGGCATGTTGGATAATAAATAACTTGTCAGACATTTTGGTGTGTCTTATTGCTGAGTATTTTATAATAATAATAATAATAATAATAATAATAACAATAATAATAAAGGTCTTTATTAAGAATTATTAAGCAAACAGATGTGCAACAATTAACATGAATAGAATGAATAAGGAAAAAGAAAAGGTATTAATTACTATTGAAAAGACATCTATTAATAAAAACTGATTTAAAACGGCTTGTCTGAACCTTGGGTAAAATATAATTATGCGACCTAGTTTCAACTGCCGTGTTCTCAGGGGAGGTAAGAGATCGCTCAACGCAGTGTTGGTGGAAGAGATCCTTTGCCATAATTTCTTATCTCAGTCTATTACAACGGATATCCAAGATACTGTGCTGCTTTAAGCAGTAACCCAACTTATAACACCTGGCAAAGAGCTTATCAATTCTACTTAAACATTAATAAAATGCACACCCTCATACCTCAATAGCATATGTAAAAACTGAAAGAATCAAACTTTGAAAAAGTTAGTCCAAATTCTCACTAGAGTAGCCATAATATTTACATATTCTTAAAATAATTTATACAACCTACTGCTAGCCTTACTAAGTAGATAATCAATATGAGTGTCCCAATTAACTGGCACTTGCTCAAAGGTAACACCCAATAGTTTCAGTTTTTCTTTCCTCCCTATGATCTCGGGTGGTTCAGGAGGCGTCTTGGAAGTCTTTCCTCATAAAAGAAGTTCCCAGTTTTCATCAAGTTGACTTTCATGCAGTTTTTCTTGGACCATTCAATAAAGGATAGGACTTCTGTTTCGGATTCATCTATGCCTACATTTGCCTCGTTTGGTAAACTAATAGTTATATCATCAGCAAATTTAACTAGAAGATTCTTATTAGTATTAACAGCTTTGATATTGTTAATAAAAATAGAAAATAAGACCGGCCCCAGGACTGTACCTTGAGGAACACCCCTACTTATAGAAACATAATTATTCAGTACTATGACCATCAACAACAACTCTCTGCTTTCTATGATTTAAAAAACTAATAAGCCAATTAATAATGTTGGATTAATGTTAACTTGCTTTAATTTACTACAGAGGGAACTGTGTGATACAGAGTTGAAGGCCTTACTAAAGTCAAAGGAAAAAATTCTGACAAAATCGGCGTTACCATCAAGCCACTTTAACCATGTGTGTTGACATTTAATTAATGCCACAGTAGAGTTATGGCCACCACGATAGGCAAACTTATCTAAATCAAGAGAATCATTGCAAATACTGGAAAGTTCAAACCTATAGACCAACTGTTCAAAAAGTCTCATGATAATAGCAGTTAAAGAAATTGGCCGAAGCTGGGTGCAGCAAGTCAATGGAGACTCCTTAGGTATAGGTTTGATGTCTGCCATCTTCCAAGAGGATGGTACTTTATGTTGTTGCAGCAAGCTGTTAAACACATCGGTGACAACAGGGGCAGGAGCTCATCCGGGCCACAAGCAGTCCTCTTAAGCTTAGAAAGAAAGTGTGTTACAATGTGAAGAGGTATTGTAGGTATCCTCGCATCATCAGGAATATCAATTGGTGCAGGGGCTATATATTCAGGATCAGAGTTTACGCTACAAAAATATTTATTAATGGTGTCTGGATGAATAACTGAGCTCATCCACTGGGGCTGAGTGTCTCTTCCAGTAATGGTATTGACAGTGGACCACCAAGCACGCGAACCCCTACCGGACATACAAGAATCCTGCTTGACAGCTTGTCGTTGATTTTCCCTAATAAGATGGTTGATTCTGTCCTCAAGGCCAACAGGGAGCGGTTTAGATCTCTTTTGCAACCTGTTCCTAAATTTCAAAAGATGTTTAACCAATGGTGAAATGAAAGGAGGATCCCTTGAGGATATATGAACAGAAATCAGCAGGAAGCACTCGTTAAACATGGTCCAAGGGGTATTAGATAACCCATCACACTTCAATTCACAGTCAGTAACAGAAAAACCTCCTGCCAATCATAGCTTTCAAGCAGATAGGCCATATGAATTTCCCTATGTTCTCTAACATCTCTAAACTGTATGCTGCTAAGTTTAGCCTTAGCAGATGTTTGTGGATATGCAATAACCATGTTGTGATCTCACCTAATAGCACTTTCAAAGACCCTGACCTTCTCCCACAGATAAGGAGTATTGGTTATAAAAACATCCAAGATATTTTCTCCTCTGGTCGGCTTTTTAACCATCTGAGACAGCGAAGCATGAACTAGTAAATCCTTGTATTTTAGCTGGTTAGCATCCCCAGCAATAATGAGTTTACAGTTCGGATCCACAGTTGTTAAATGTTCACAAGATGTCGTCAGAAAATCCAACAGTTCCTCTTGATGATATGAGGACTCATCAGGATGGTAAACAACACATGCATAATAGACAGAATTAGTAGTTGAAACCCTCAGCCATAAACATTCAAAATCACTGGAAAGAGGACCATCAAGTCGTTCGATTTTCCAATCTCCTCTGCAAATGACAGCGACGCCACCTCCAGGACGATCTAATCTGTCTTTACTAATCATACAAAATCCATTGGGGAAAACAATGTGAGTTGGATGTATAGGCTTTAGCCAAGTTTCAGTTGAAAAACACAGGTTGCAGTTATTTGTCAACAACTCAGCAACAAGGGCAGGAAAGGTGTCCACTTTAGCGACAGATCTTGTGTTCATTACCATGCAACAAGGAATGATTCTTGGCTGTGAGGGCAAAGTTGAAATACGTCGAAGTGTTCAGGTTCTTGTGTGACTAAAATTAAAATTAACATTTCACGCATGAGTCGGCCGGGAATTAAAAATAAAAGGAATGACTCTCGATTGCTTTGCTCTCTTCAGGTGAACCAGTCTGCCAGCTCTCTTTCTACAGGCACGAAGCAAACCAAGATTCCTTAGAAAAGATATCAGAGTAGACGTTAGGGTTTGTGATGCAGCGCTTTTTCTGAGAGAGTAAAGATGACTCTTTGAATAAACAATATGCGAGTCGACAAAAGAACTGAAGTGGGAAGGATAAGATCGTAAATAATTTTCCTTTAAGCCCCGATAACTTGCTGGAGAAGGACCAGGATTTTGCAAATATCCATGTAGATAGTTAAATCCATAATAAAGGGCTGGGAAGGAAGTGCCAAGCAAGTCCCACCATGTTTGGTCGACAAGTTAATTGCAAAGGAAAGCTATTTTACTTGTTATTTGTATTTTGACTTGCCCCATGGGCTTGTCAAATATAGCACAACTTGTAAAAATACTCAGCGATACTACACAACAAAATGTCTAATAAGATATATATACTCACAGAAAAAAAGAGAAAAGAAAAAAAAAACAGCACAAGAACAGTGTGTTTCTCATAATGGAACCACATACACTGTAGCTACTTAATACCTCATTTACAAAGGACTGGGTGTAATCATTGTTAATGCTTTGCAGTTTTAGGATAATGATTACAGTCTCTCTCTTTGAGCCATGTGGGGTTCACTGGCCAATACACATGGCCACATAACTACATCTTAAGATGAGAGGTTCTGACAATGGATTCAAACCTTTCATCCCTCTTTGACTCTCGTTCTCTGCTTCTACTTCTGCTTCTACTTTGTTTCTTCCTCTGTTTTTTGCTACAATTAAACATGCTACAGTTATTAGTCATGGCAAAATGCAGATTTAGTGTACTGTACTGTACTGTATTTACCTTAAAAAAGCCAAAGATAAACATTTGCTATCAATGTTATGATCTACTGATCATCAATATAACATAACACAGCTGAAACAAATGTCAATATAATCTGTTGAACAGATCTACTAGGAATGTACTCTGTTACTTTTTTTTTCTCTTTCTTCCTTTTCTTTAAGTTTTTGCAACAAATTCCTTTGAGTACAGGGCCACATGGCAAGAGTATGATCACTAATTGACTACCCTTGACATAAGATAACTTATTATGACCTGTCTGGCCCCACACATGGTTTTCTATGGGATTGCACCTGCAGGGCTGTACAGGTCATATGATAAGTTATCTTATGATAGGGGTATAGTCAATTAGTGTTTATACCCTTGCCCCCCCTGCAGCCCTGCACTCACATGCATTTGTTTCAAAACTTGAAGAAAAGGAAAAGAGAGTAAAAAGTCACGTTTTTCAATGATAGGTATATCTTTATTGTCGTGACTTGCAAAGAAAGGGAAGTTTATTGTTTTTTAGTCCCTATATGTTGGGTCTTATTTAGGCTGAAACAAAAGTTAGATTTTCAATAGTCAGTGTTCATATGATAAAAATACTTATTGCCTGAATTTGGCTCAAGGTCATGGCACACAGCCCTCATTGCTCTCAGTCCATATGTCATGACCTTGAGCCAAAATATTTTCCTATTCAGCCCTCTTGGCCAGTCAGTAAGTTCATATTTACACTGAAAGTAATTCACCTGTCAGTATATGAGGTTGAATGTTTAGCCTTGGACATCAAAGCCTCTAACTGAAAGAGTAAGTAACTCACAAATGTACATGTCATGTTTGACGTATCAAGAAAAGTGGCTCAAATTTGATAACAATAGGCTTTGTTAGACAGGCGAAAAATGACCCTATATGGCCATTTTTGAACAATGGCGCAACAGCTTCAGAACACACGAGGGATTTGTCGAAGCTTCTGATTAGCATTTACGAGTGGGAAATTTAAATGCTCAGAAAGACTAGACTTTAGTTTAGAACTATGACAACTTTAGTTTAGAACTATGACAGTTTCTGGAGAAAGATTTATATGGGGAGAGGTTGTCTGAATGAGACACATAACGTATTTTGAATTCTCGATGTGTGCATTGCCACATTAGCGGTCAATTTTTTCCTGGGGTAGACCATTGAGAGTTGACTCGACAAGACAAATTTACGCTACCCACTTCCCCCGAAGCGGCTAAATCAGCATTTAATTTTCCCTTGGGGTACTCCAGTGACAATTTATCTGTCGTCTGCAAATTTATGCACTACCTACTCTTCCAAAATAGCTAGATTGTGATGCCAAAATTTTTTTGCGATTAGTCACAAACTTTTTCGCGTCGCTTCGGCCAAAGTCCCTCAGCACTATATTCATTGTATCTGATTTATCATCACGGGTTTATTACGAATCCACTTAACGGCCCGCTCCCAGTTGGCTTGTTAGCTCAATTGGTAGAGCGCTGCACTAGTATTGCAGAGGTCAGTGGTTTGAATCCTGTACAGGCCTGATTTTTTTCAGGTCTGATTTTTGCTATTGCATAAATAGCGCTATCTACTGCGAAGGATCGTGCATCATATGTAAAAGGACTATTGTTTACTACTTAATGTGTAAAGTTGAGCTGGAACAATAGACCATTTCTTGATACGGAGGTACTTAAATATTGACTCTGACTTTTTAAATTACCTCAGACATGTATTTAATTGTTTTTCATGTCAATTCTGTTACCCTAAAATCTTGCAATTCCCACTTTAGCTTCATCACTTTTTTTTCATATGCAAGGCCTTTTCAAGGATCTCAATCCACTGTTTCAAGGGATCATTTCCTTCTTACACACAAAACAATAACCCAAGGACAAAAGGCTTGACAAATGGCTACATGACACAAATTTTCTTACATTTATGCAATTATTTTCATTTTTAACTGGACTTGAGCTTAAATCAAGCTGCCTTCTAGCTTTTCTAATTAATACTTGAACAGAATGGGATCACATAAATATTCACATCAACCAAACTTAGTTCAAGAAAATTTAAAACTTTGTTTGCACAAGAGACTTGTTTATCTTGGTTTAAGAATTATCACCTGACTGATAAAAATGGAAAGTAAAACTTGGAAAGGGGAATGGGGAAGGAGTAACCAGGAAAAGGAATCTGGGACAAGGTAATCCACATAAAAATTCAAAATAGTGGATGATGACACAGAAAAAAGGGTCTAAACACCATGCAGTTTTGATCAAGTGCTCTTTTAACATGGTTGTTATGGCAATCAGCCTGGAAGATAATAGAAGTATTTATTGACGGGTTTTTAACTTGACCTTTTTAACTTCAAAAATCTAGATTTATGCTGATATAAAGAGCAAGTTTGATAGAAATTGCATCTTCAGAGAGTTGAGTTTCTCAGAATGAATCATAGGCTATATACAAGTATGCATACATAATGACTACTCTGATGACAGAGTTCAAAGCTTGCTTAAGGATACAGTAGACCTTCTTGGATGTTCCTCAAAATAAAAATTGTTAACCTGAACTAGAAACTACATACAAATGGAAAGGTTATGAAATGACTTGTGTTGTCAGGAAAAAATTGTTTCTTTTTAGCTTGATCCAATTGTAAACCGGCTGAAGCATGAAAATTTGAAATGGACAGTCTCTTTATAAAGCAAATTAATAGAGTCTGGATGCATAAATAAAACTTCTTTCCCTTGTCAATCTTGAGGGGTTGGTCTTTTAAACAGTGTGGGGATTTTTCAATGTTCTCATGGGTTGCTTTGAAGTTTACTTGCTAGTCATGTTTGCTTATCAAAATGTTACAGATATGCATTGTGTCAGAGGCCATTGTAGGAGATTTATCAGAAAAAATGGAAAACCCCCACAATTTGTTTAGATTTGTATCCTGGGGGTTTTTGGACCAAATTTCGAGGCAATCAAGGTATTGTAAGTATTGGTACCGTGATAATTCTCTCACATGAGGCAAATTCACGTAAAAACAAAGTGGTTGTGCTTTTGAAGTTTTGCCAACACTTCACACCTTTTGGTGACCACTTGTCAAGTTATGTCAAAACTCTGAAAAACTATAAATGCTGACTGCCAATTGAAACACATCCTGAGTAGTCTCAAGAGACTCTCAGCAAAAACTTATTTCAATGGGGGTTATCTAACAGCTGCCCATAAAAGACCTTTGGTTCAGTTCTGGGAGCTAACAATTTTTATTTTGACTCTTTTTTTCCCAACTTAAAGCAACTTTTAAAACACTCTATGATTAAACTTGTTTATGGTTTTTGGTCAAATGCAAGCAACAATGATTGCCTAATCCCTTTTGGTGAAATTATTTTGCTAATCTTCTTTTTATCTTTCTCCATTCATAGTCTAGTTTAAAAATGTAGAAATTAGATACTACAGATCACCACATGTGACTGAAATCAAGAGATGTTTATGCAATTGAAATTCAAGGACCAGAATGTTTTGCCACAAAAAAACATCAGCGATCACATGTCATAAAGGCTATTCACACTTTTGCTGACTTGTACACATTTAAATATTTCACAAACTTTTCTTGGAAACTGTTGTTAAAAAGAAATCATGCTTAGTTTGACTTGTTAAAATGCATCAACATTATGGAAGTTAATGTTGCCATGGTTGCAATTTGTTTTGGTGATTGAAATCACAATTGGAATTTCCATGTGTTTGGTTATGAAGTAGTTTACCTTCACAATTATAATACAGTATTTGCATTAACTATGAAAAGCAAATTTTCTCTAAAATTTCCTAACAAATTTTCAGGAATGGAAACCTATTGAAATTTAGAGACTCACTAACATCCCCTGTGAGTAAATCTACCCAATTTCAGATGGATCCAAACAACAGCCACATCAAAACACTCAGAGAAATGTCATGGAAGCCTGTCTGAGGCAAAAGTTCGATAAAAAGCCTGAAAATTTGATGACAGGTGTTTGTATAACTTTTGCACAATGCATGTTATGTAAAAATTATACCCACCTCTCCTAAAGCTGATGATGCCACTTGTTCATCATCTTCACTTCCCTAACCAAAAGATAACCACACACAAGAAAATGTAAAATAAAAATTTTTGAATAGCCAAAAATGCACAAATTATGCACTTAATAGGATATTTAATCCTGTCTAATTGCTAATACATTTTACTTACTTTACTTATACTCTCACTCATTTGATCTGGTATGCAAAGTCCTGGGAATGCCTTTCTCTTTATCTGCACTGCAGCTGCAACTTTGTTTTCATTAACAGAGGAATCTGGGATCATTAAACAAGTGACAACATTAATTTTAAATTAGTTTTCTATATATTTATTACCATTGAAACAGGACTATAGAGTGCACCAGTTGACACATACTTCTAAAAAATGCTGTATTGGGGGGATATGGTGGACCTTCAAGGGCCAATTTTGTTGAGTTTTGCATTCTATCAAACTTTACAAACAGTTTCTCAGAAAATTTTCATGAAATAAAATTATTGAAAGGCACACATTTTATTAAAAAAAAAAAGAAAAAAAAAATTGTCAACATAATTATATGACTGACCCACTTCTAGCAAAACATCCTAGTTCTTGAACTTAAATCATGTAATCATCACAGATACTCCTAAGATACCAACTTATAAAAACAGTTGTTGGTAGGGATTTACATTTTATCAAAATTGATCTCCTGCAATGATCTCCTTCATAACATCTACTGCTAAAATTTTGATAGGCGAACTTGGAGAAAAATTGCAATGAAACCAATAAGAATAACAAAATTAACATTTCCACACTGTAAAGCAGCTGAAGACCAACCCCTCAAGACAGAAATTGTGTACAAGTTTTATTTGGACAGTCAGATTTGACACTCATGACAATTAGTTTGCTCAGTTGGTTTACAATTACATCAAGCTAAAACAGAACAATTTTTGTTGGATAGTGAATTTCATAACTTTTCCATTGATATCTTATAAGTTATGTTCCAAAAACCTTATCAGGGATCATAAAACACGTGAATTTATTAAAATAAAATTACATGTAAACAATTTCTTTGTGAAGGACACATGCAACGGTCTGCTGTATCCTTACGTGATGACACAGAAGAAAAAGAATGAAAAACTTGGAGAGCAACTAAGACCTGTATATCCATGTACATTTTAAAGCTCACACTTTGCATTTTAATGAGCTTATGGTGAGTAGCTTGTACCCTTTTAGCGAGTTAATAAATACATCTATCTCCAATGTTAGCAAAAAGGTCCAATTCTGTACTTAGAATTTGTAAGCCCTACATTAGGGAACTTAAACCTCATGAAATACTCTAACATCATAAGTCTTTGAAGGTACTCTGCGATAAAGACACTTAGAGATCAATTACATGAATATCACTTCAAACCTGGTTTATCATCACGTTTTTCCAATCTAGGTTTCATTTTTTGAATCAGTCTCAACAAGTTGGATGCAAAAGAGTCCTACAAAGGTAAACATGCAGAAAATTATTTATAATATTGGCATAATTCTAATATGATACTATCTGATAATAATTAAAATCATTATCCTCTATCTGGCCAGTTACATACCATGATTTAGGCTCTTATGTGGGGTACAGGTAAGAATGGAATTAAGTTATTAAATGATTTCTAAAGTTGATTACACTTTTTTTAATCAATAAAGTTAATAAAGTATGTGACTATGTACTGTGCAGTGTTTTTTAATTTTTTTGAATTTGCTACTCAAGACTAAAGGATGGGCTGTTCAGGGGGGAGGGGGCACAGGCACTTTTTAAGCCATAACATTTACATAATGAAATCCTTAACAGGTTTCAGTTTCCATGTAGGTCAAACCCTCCTGTTACAGTGCACTATCACTTACGGGAAATTCAGCACCATTTTCTGCTAAAGCTGCCTGAAACTTGTCAAGAGTAGTGTTCCTTTCTCCTAGCATGATTATAAACTCAGCTAAGTAATCAAAAAAAGAAAAAGAAACAGCTTGAAAAAAATACCCATAAATGATTGAGACAATCTTTCAGATACACATTTACTCAAAAACTTTGGAAAGCATAATTATTACTGATCTGTCTGTCTTATATGAAGCTACAGTATTAACAATGAATAGTAGTGATATGGGGAAGTCTTTTCGCCACAGTCAGAACAATGTTCAACATACATCTATATCATGGTGCCTAGATCCTTGTTTCCAAAAAATTTGCTCTACAATACAAAATGATACTCTACAGTCCTACAGAGTTTCAGTGGCATTGGTATATAACACTGACATGGTTCTGTCTATTTACAGTAAAATCTTCTTTGCCAAGTGAAACCATATGGATATCAATTCGACAATTAGTTTCATGAAATGGATATGCATGTAATGCATGGGTTTTCCAGTGAAGTAAGCAACAATACAAACCTGAAACAAAACTGAGGGCAAACAAGTGCAACTTTGTCCCTTAATTGCTTATATCAATCTGTCTTGGATTGTTATTATTCAAAATATTAGAAATCTGTTAGATTCCTCCAACTTTTTAAAGGTATACAGAACTGTCCAGTAGATACACCA
The DNA here is from genome assembly GCF_964205215.1 of Stylophora pistillata. NCBI lineage: Eukaryota > Metazoa > Cnidaria > Anthozoa > Scleractinia > Pocilloporidae > Stylophora > Stylophora pistillata. The sequence goes on from NC_142530.1 coordinate 11,463,880, forward strand.
CTCTCATTTCAATTTATATTGAACAAAACAAATTGACCTCAATATACCATATTTCAGTTCCTAAATAACAAATAGATTCCACATGGTTGCCCCAGTCATACAATTATTGTAAAATTCCATGATTTTCCCCTGGCAGATAAAAATGTCCTTGACCAACTGAATTAACAATAATCTTAAATGAACCCTGATAATGGCTTCCAACTGCCACTCACAACCACCCTCTCCACCCACAACTTTATGCTTTCAGCATGTCACCTACAGGCTGTAAAGTGGACACAAATTGAGAGTTTTTTTTGCACAACAAGGTAAAAGGGTTAATTGGAAATAGCTTGTTGTTCAATTTCGTTTGACAAAATTCTAGCAATCCAACACCTTTCATGTCAATGAAATCTAATATAGTCCGAATATCAGAAAACAATGAAAATAGAAGAATCACAAATGATGAACGCATCAGGAATCTGTCAACTGTACTAAGCAGTGTAAACATACATGCATTTTAAGCAACATCAACATCACTACCATCTTTCATCATGAAGAGGGCCCAGGAAAGATGACTTCCCTCATATAATGTACAGAGCAGTTAAATGATACAGGGACTCTGTAGGCTACTACCATGCTGGCCCTTCAGCATCACAATTGCAAAACAGTTCTGATAGCACTACTGAAAGCTACTGTATGTAGGTTAACTTGGCATCCGTTATTCTTGCAGAACAGTACAGTGAACATTCTTAAGGGTCACACTCAATCAGAATGCAGCGAGGTGGCCATTTTAAGCATTTTCTATGTTACAGAAAATAACACCAACTGTGTATGTGACATCATTCAGCAAATTGCAAATTTGATCGAGAACCTGCTTTATTTTTTAACTGCATTTATTTTCTTAAAGTGCTGCACAGAGGCCAAGTTACAGAAAACTCCTCTCAAAACCTGGGTGGCTGTCAGACAAGTAAACTAGCAGTTATGACTGATCACAAGCCTAATATTTAGTAAGTTTTTGAGTCAGCTTTCTCATTCAGGGATATGTTTCTCTCAAATTTCACCATGCAGGGTATCCTCTATTGTTTAAGCATAACTTGAAACTCTCTACACTTTTATCCAGAAGGGGCATGTCAGATTTGTCCTTTCTTTGTGGCTGGTGGATGACACAAATAAAAATTCATGCATTGGAAGGTCTCTGCGTCTTTTGCATGTCAGGGGTTAATTCCCAGTTAAATCTCTTGCATTTGTACACTTTTGTGTCCATGCAAGAACATAATATCTAAGTCTGATATTTAAGCTGTGAATGTGATCACATCATGATGCTGTTTGGACCTACCTTACAAATTCTTCAATTTTGTGTTTGGTTATGCTTTACAGACAGAAAATCTTGTCAAAATACCTCTTTCAAACTAGCAGGTTAGTCGTGCTCTGGTAGATAACATCTTTTTCCTATTGTTGCAATGAAAATATTGGCAATTGAAAAGTTTCAGCTCTTCTGTAGGTTTCTGTTGTTGAGTGTTAATAACAAACTTCCTGCTCTGTTTGCCGCCAACTACGGTGTAGTAAGTCAACAGGAAGATCACAAAGTGTCCATGAACACTGTTGTATATTCAAAGAAACTTGCTTTGGAAATGGCTTTTGTTTTACAATCCTCAGAGAAATATTTTACTTCAAACTATCTATAATGCCTAATTGTCAGCTATCAGATTATTCTGTTGAGAGAAGTTTTTTTTCCCACACATTAGGCTATTATGAAATGTTCAAGATGTTAATCGCCTTCTGAAGCATCATGACAGGAGCTGTAAAAAAAAACACCTTTAGTTTTGGGCATAGTTTGCTGCTTTAAACTACAAAATGCTCTCTTTTCATAGCCAAGATTTTTCTTTAAAGTTTCCATGATGCACCAATCACACTCACTGATAAAAACCTACTTCATTCTCGTACAGTGAAAAGGTTAATTTTGTTTTGACATGAAAAATGAGCACTTAAGAATTATTACCCAAACATATTTCAGTTCTGACAATAGGATTGATTACTGTGTAGTCAAAGTCTTCATGGTATTGTTAGAAACCAAGATAAAGTTTGTTAAGCATAAGAAACTTGTGTGAGTATGAAACAGGTACATGTATACCAACCTAACAATGCTTCATTTTGTTGTTATAAAGGAACAACCCTTTTTGAATCTTCATGGTGTGGTTGCGCTTTAGCAATGAAGATTTCTTGACTTTAGTGCCTATTTACAAACTGTAAGTCTGATCTTTTAGGTCTTTTGTTTCTTCAGGCGCCTTGACTTTTTTTCCAGGCGACATGACTAAAAATTTTTTTTGCAACATGACTCAGGTTGCAGGCGACATAACTTCATGTGACATGACTCTCAGGCAACTTGACCAGTTACCCTATGAACGGGTCTTGGAAGAGACGTCTCTGCTCTTTTGTCAAGACTAGTATGCATCTGGTCTTATTCGCCTACTATTCATGTTTGATGAGCATATTTTGGTCCCTTATCTTTGAGCTGTACCCTAAATTTTCCCTGACTCAGTGACATTCCCTCACTTTCCCAGATTTTGAAGGAATTTATTTTCCCTGACTTTTTCCTGACCTGTGAGCGACCATGTTCCAAATCTCCATATCTCTGTAAAAATTAAGTCATCGATCGCTGATGACATCAAAAGAGGACAAAAAAGGGTCACTTTGTGTAGCTGTATTTGTCACTCTTGTTCTTATCACATTTTGACGTACTTTGAGATCTATTATTTTACAGATGCATGGCAACATGGAAGCTATTTGTCCCATAAAAATAAAGAAGCAAAAAGGGGTTCTGTCCTCGTGTACCGGTTCACAAGAGCCAATACAAAAGACCAAACAATACACAATAGCTAACCAATAACTCCTAAACAAAGAAAGAACAATGGTGATTCCCTTGTGAACCGGTACACCAGGACAGAACCCAAAAAGGTTGATAATGTGCGGTGGTACCTTTCATGACCTCCAATTGCGATTGAACATAAGTATAAACCGATCAAAATGTGCGTATCCTTCAAATAAATTCAGCTTAATTCTAAATATTTGCAGTCAAACCACGAACAATCGGCTGCACCTCTTGGTTTCATTGTAGTTTTAAACTGTTTTGATGTCATTATTTGAAGTTGTAAAAAGGAAATAAGAAATAAATAACGTATACAGATTTCTAAATAAGACGATTCAACAACCTCACCTAGATCTTTGTCATTGATACCCAAGTGATTGTCCAATTCAGTACAAATCTTAGATACAAGTGATAGTTGTTCGAGCTGTTGAAGTTCTTCCATGGTTGAAAAAAAAAAAAAACTGCTGAAGCTAGAGTTTGCCTCTGGTGTCACGTTTAGCATCATGTATGACGCGTGAACTGTAGCCACCCTAATGGCAACTTCAAATAATATGAAGTAGCTGTTAGAAAGTATGACTTCTGCTGACTACCTGCTCACTAAACATTTCATATCCATTTCATAGAGATTTCGTATGATGGTGAAATCGGTGAGATCGTAAAGTTAAGAAGAAACTACCGGCGAAACCTCGGTGTGAAACCTTGTTGAAACAATTGGTGAGACCCGAAACGCCGAAACTTCTTGATACTTTTGGTTGCTATTACTATTTTCAATCTTTAAAATTGAAACCATGTGATTCGAAAGGGAGATTACCACCCCACGATTAACTGCTTATGTGTATGGAAAGAGGAAGGAAACGAGAGGTAACGATTTTTTTCGTACCTGCCGATATAGTAGTTAATTTTAAATTTGCAGTGCTCAGCTAATAAGCTATTAGTAAAGGTGGCAATTGCCAGGAATGGCGTGATATTGCTTCTGTCCTGGTGTACCGGTTCACAAGGGAATTACCATTGTTCTTTCTTTGTTTAGGAGTCATTGGTTAGCTGTTGTGTATTGTTCGGTCTTTTGTACCGGCTCTTGTGAACCGGTACACGAGGAGAGAACCCTGGTATTTAATGTGAGACGGAATTCCTTAAAATTCTCAACTCCACGAATTAGTTTTCTCAAATTATCTCAGCACAGAGGTCAGGTTCGATTCTATAACCCTTTCACTTGCCCTAGGAATACGACCCTTGGTTTATAGTTTCCTTTGAAAACCTAGGGTTTTGAGTGACACTATTTTCTCCTTGAAATTCTTAGTGTCCTTCCTCAGGCGGTGTTGTTTGAAACATTTCGCATTTCTCTCAGCTAGGATACCATTTGACCAAGCATCGCGAGTCGCTTCCCCCCCCCCCCTCCAAAAAAACTTTGCTATTTGAAGCATAACAGCCATTAACTATATATCAATAGAAAAGCTATGAAATTCACTCTATGGAAAAAAACTATTTCACTGTAGCTTCTTCTAATTGTAAACCTTACGGGATGCAACAATTTGAAATGGACGATGGTTTCTTTGAGTGAATTAATTGCATATCAAATCTAAGCACACAATTAAATCTTCTGTGCAATTTAAATCCTAAGGGCATTTTTCAGTATTTGTATTGGTTGCTTTGCAATTTATCTGTCAAGTTTGCTGATCAAAATTATTTCACCAATATGCATCATGTCGGAGGCCATTGCTGGAGATCCATTTTGTAAAACGGATTTCCCCACACGGTCATTTAGGTTACTATCTTGGTGTCTCTCGGACTAAATTTCAAGGCAATCCTTAAAGGTCATGCTCCCTATTAATTTGTTCAAAGAAGGCACATCAATTTTGTGTAAAAACGAAATGGGTTTATTTTGCTTCCAAAGTTTTCCTAACAGCTCATATCTTTGGGTGACCATTTATGTCAAGGTATCTCAATACTCTGAAAAAATTAAAGGGCGGACGGCAAATAGAAACATAGTCCTTCAGAGTCTCAGCAAACAAAGTCATGTATTTTGCAGTAAACTATCAAACAGTTACAAAGGTACTAGTGACACACCTTTAGTTCAATTTGGCTTAACAGAAATTTTAATTTCAACTCCTTTTTTCAACTTAAAAACAGCTTAAGCATGCCACGGCAAAACTTGATGGTTGCTAGAGAAGACTGCTTAAACCAATTTCTTTTGCCATTGGGCATCAACTTTCATTACCTCTCGTCCTGCCAGCCAGGCTTCTTTTTTACTTTCATTGATGGACTCTTCTCCTTTCTATCTTTCTCCATTCATATTCTAGTTTTAATGCAGACAGATAGCAAAGATCTCAGTGTGCCATTAAAATCAGAAGAGGTGTATGTGATTGAAATTCAAAGACCAGGATGTCTTACCACAAGAAACCCTGTGGGAGTCATTTATGTTGACATATTATGACTGCATGGCTATTCATACTTTGGTGGGCCAAAGAATTTAGTTTGGAAGTATGGCCTTTCAATATTTTGCCTACATTTTTTTGGAACTATAGTTAAAATGATAATGCTTAGTTTGAAATGAAAAAAAAATTGGCCCTTGAAGGGCAGCTGTATCCTTAACAGCTTACTTGTTTTGTTTTGATATTGGAATAGTGTTGTAAAGAAAAAAAACAAAACTAGTTTGTACAAGATCAATATATTAAGTTTTGTGTCTGAGGCAAATATTTGCATAAACCTGCTGACCCGGTGCATTCAAAGTCATGGGATTACCTAAACATACCTTTTGGAAACATAGAGGTAGGGTGAAGGTTGGCTGCTCCATTACATCCAAAATTGCCAATTGGCGCCTTGAGAATGTTGACCTTGGAACCCTAGTGATATTATTTTCATTATGAATAAGAAATCCTTTGAAATGAACAGAAATTCAAGTTGTGCAGTGGGTCAGATTTTCAAGTTTGACTACTGGTACTGATCACTTGCACCAAACTAACTAATCTCATCCTATGATTTCAAATCAAGTTTTCTTCCTGAGTTCAAGGTCCCAGACAATAACCAAATAGGATTTGTTACAATTAGTCAGACATGGACTTGTATACATAATAACCTGAACCACATGCTTTGAAAGTTGGTCTTAAGTGCTATGATCTAATTTGTTCTTCGTATTTCCCTACCATTTATATTTATTAAAAACAGGATTTTACTATGTCAGAAGAGGGTGTATCTACAGGCTCTGATGATGTAATGGCAAGTACTGAAGGTGATGGAGAGAAACGAGGCAGGACACCACAGTCAGTAAGAAAGCATGGTAAAGGACGAGCCGCAAGTAGAGGAAGAATTTCTAATAACAATAGGAGGCTTGCATCCGCACAAGGTCGGCACTCTCCTGGTACTGGTAGCTCACTAGGATACAGTGGTCCACATGGTAATGACCAGAAATACGCATCAAGTAAGGATGACCAGGGCTGCCAGCTTGAAGACAAAGCCCGATGTACAATGAAGCAAATTGATCATGATGAGAAAGAGGAATTGTTTGGAGAGCAAGATGCTGTGCCAGAATCACAACAAGGGGTGTGTTACCAACCCACCAAGATAAAGGCAGAGGCCTTAGGAAGAAAACAAACAGCCACCCCCCCAAAAAAAGACATGGCTAATGGCTCCTCGAGAACTAGAGGAAAAACTGTTAAAATTTCAATGGACAAGTCAAGGGGAAAAGGAAGCAAAAGAAATAACTCATTAGGTACAAGAGGACTTAGAGGATATCCCAGTGGCAACAGTGAATTTACACCTATATGTTATGATAGTCAAGAATTCCATGATGACCTTGCTATGCAAGAAAGAGATTTCCATAAATCCAAGATTTCCACCAATATGGACTTCCTAAGCTCTGTAGGGCAGCCTTATTTTAATTGCAGTGAACATAAATACAGATCCAACAAACTTGACATTCCAGATGGTAGCCAGAAGGGACAAAAGGGAGTGACTTTTGTAAGGCCGACAGGAAAGAGAGGCAATATAAGGGACTACAAAAAACAGAAGGAAGAAGTTCTTCGAACACTCAGTTATCTCAATCCACTTCAGTCATCTCAAGCCAGTGTTTTGATAGAACAGCTGAGGAATGAGACATATGAATGTATGGTTTGCTGTGAAAGGATTCGATGCAGTGCTGCAGTGTGGAGCTGTTGTAGTTGTTATCATTTGTTTCACTTGGGCTGTGTGAGAAAGTGGGCAAAATCCTCGGTGGCTACACTTCCAGAAGGTATGTCAAATGTCACATGTGAAAAGGAATCTCAGTTTTGAAAGTGTGCTGTACCCCCAAGTATAATCCAGGAATTCAAAAAAGGAAGTTGTGATTTGCCAATTATCTACATCAATAATACGACTAATGAAGTCTGCCCTATCAAGCTTAGTTCGGGGAATCATTGTACTTCCAATTTGATTTCATTATCAATGCAAAACTGAAAATTCTTAAGGGCTATAACGTACGTGTATATCTTTCCTCATGCTTCCAACTTGGATAACTCTACAAGCATTTTGACTGTCAGAAAACCATTTGATGTAAGCGCCTTTAATGATGAAAATAACGAAAACTGACAAGGGCGGGCGGGTAGGGCTACAACTTCGATGTCAGTGTGAAAAGCGAGAGTGAGAGGACTAAATCACACTGAACCGTCTATAAATACTGAAACCGCACCAATCTGGAATACCCAGGGGAGACGCCCCAAATAATGTGTGACCTACAGTGAATAGAATCAACAATGAAACAAACTGTTAATGAACTGTAAACTCTGTATACCAGCAGAAAATATATGTTTAGAAAAAAGTTTTTGAAAGGAAATCTAAAGAAATCACAACTAGTATTGTCAACAGACATAATTTATATGCATCTGATGTGCATATTGTACTAGTCTGCTAAGTCCTGTAATCCTTGAGCTGTACCATTCATGTGGGTTTTATACTAACTGAATTTTGGCATGCAGTTTTTTGTTTTTTGTTTTGACTTTTTTTTTGTGAGACAGTAGTTTGGAACTAGCTTTCTGGGCAGTTCTTTTGTTAGAACTTAAACAAAATATTCTCTTACTGAATGATGAAGACGGAATGTAGAGACAGTTTTGATAAATTATCCTTTGAACACTTGATTGCAACTGCCAGCCAAAAAGCTTGAGAAACACGTTTGTCCAGTTACTTGACTTGTAAACAAATGCTTCAGGTAAAATGTTCAGCTCTAAGTGCATAGTGGAATCATCAATTGAAAATACTACTATTTACCTTCCAACACATTACTTTAAGTCCTTCAGAATTTACTTTTATTATAATTCCATGTAACTTTACTTTAGGTGATGAAATTGGTGGTTGGCGATGTCCAGGCTGTCAAAATATTACTCAGGAGATTCCAACTGTCTACAAATGCTTTTGTGGTATGGAGTTTCTGTCATTTTCATTTACTTTCAGAGGTTTGTCCAATACACCCAAACTGTTGCAATTTGTCACTTGAAGCAGTTTTGTGAATCTCTTGTGAGATGGAAACACATAGCGGAAGTCAATTTGCAAGACACTTAGAAAATTTTCCACTAGTAACTACCAAAGGGCCTGGAAGGTGTTGTGGAATTGACTCAAATCAAACAACTTGTCCCAGTTAAAGTTGACCCATCACACAGAAAGTTGAGTTGAAAGACATTTAGAAAATATTCCACAGTGGCTATGAAGGGGGGTTGAAGGTGTTGTTGATTTGATTCAATTTGACTCAAATCACACAACTTGTCTCTGTGAAAGTAGACCCATCCTACAGCAAGTTGTTTTGTAAGACACAGAAAATATTCTGCAAGTGGCTATGAAGGGGGATCGAAGATGTTGTTGAGTCAACTCAATTGTCTCAAATTGAACAACGTGTCTCAGTTAAAGTCAACCCATCATACCAGAAGTTGATTTGCTAGACACAAAGAAAATTCTCAGAAAGTGGCTCCAAATGGGGGTTGAAGATGTTGTTGATTTGATTCCAGTCAAATCAAACTTTACTAATATTGAGTTGAGTCGACCCGTGCAAATTGTGTCGATTTGTCAACAATTAATGCCCCAATTTAACACTGTAAGAATGAAGAAAGTTCATCTTTATTGTTTATAATATTCTGACAATGGACTTCCTGCTGTTTCATGCTTTAACAGCATGGAAGGTTCATGTTGTCTATTTCTGATACCATGCTACTCGTTTTCATACCTTGCTCATGCTTCTCAACTTCCAGTATGTTAATGCAGGATTTGACCTCTGGTGTAGTGTGCTACTGATGTAGTGTGCTACTGGTGTAGTGTGCTACTGATGTAGTGTGCTACTGGTGTAGTGTGCTACCGGTGTAGTGTGCTACCGGTGTAGTGTGCTACCGGTGTAGTGTGCTACCGGTGTAGTGTGCTACCGGTGTAGTGTGCTACCGGTGTAGTGTGCTACCGGTGTAGTGTGCTACCGGTGTAGTGTGCTACCGGTGTAGTGTGCTACTGGTGTAGTGTGCTACTGATGTAGTGTGCTACTGATGTAGTGTGCTACTGATGTAGTGTGCTACTGGTGTAGTGTGCTACTGGTGTAGTGTGCTACTGATGTAGTGTGCTACTGGTGTAGTGTGCTTCTGGTGTAGTGTGCTACTCATTATCACTCATAACTCATGCCCCTCATCTTCCGATATGTTAATGCTGGATTCGACTCTGGTGTGTCAATTTGTCAAAAATCAAAGACAACTCAATATGGATATTATGTAGTTTCAAGATGCTGAATTTTAGCAATGGCCTTTAATGGCCCATTTTTTCATCTCGTATCAGTCTGAGTCATAGAAAACAATTAATTTAGATCATACCTGTCAATGAATAGGGAAAGTTGTTGCTCCTGAGTGGAGACGTCATGAAGGGTTGACACCTCACAGTAAGTATTAGTTCAGTAAGTATTAGTTATTGTGCATGAAGCGTTCAGAATTGTTTTCATTTTTAGAACAGATTGTAATAAAGGAGTCACAAGGAGGGTGGTTAGGCAGTGTGTGCCAAAGAAAAACTGAAAAATGCTAAAAAAGTTTGTAAACCACGCGGCTGGGCCTCATGGTTTACAAACTTGCCTTGCGTTCCCCCAGTATTCAGCATGGTTTATCAGGTGGTACACTGATAGAAAGTGTGGTTAGTTAATGATTGAACTCAGCTGGAAGCTTTGGGGAATACAGTGCAGTTCAAAGATGAAAATATATGCAAAAAACTATATAAGTGATATAAGTGTAGCCCTTGACCAGGTGCAACTAGTCTTAATGGAGGAACCATATAGGTCTAATAGTAGATGCATCTGCCTAATTAGTATGTATAAGGTAGCTGATTGATTTCTCCATTGTGGAATGGTCATTCTTTATTTCAGTGGGCATTGTATTTGCTATAGAACTGTTGCTTAAACTGCACTGAATATTCATCAATTGTCTTGTGTTTCTTACAGCTGTGTTCTTACAGCTGTGTTTATTTATTCACTGCTGTGGTCCAATGAACTTTACCTAGTTTTTGCTTGCTTGCAAATTTCATTGAGGTTTGCTTACCAAATAACACAGTATGGTTGAGCTCATCATATTTCAAAGAATGAAAAAGTCACTTTAAACTGATCATTTTGTGTAATCCAAGATAAATCTTGTCTTTGAAAAGAGAGCAATTTGTAATTTGGATCAGCTAATTATACCTAGTAAAATCCAAGAGATAACTTTTTTACAGTTCTTGCTGTAACAGTAGATGAAAAAATAATTATTTTTGAGAGCTGAGATTGTTGTAACATATAAGCTATCGGGGGTTCATAATGTTTAATGCCCAGAGACTAGTAGTCATGCCTGTTGTCTCTTTCATGGAATGAGTAGCCAGTCTACCCTTTAATAGTTGGTGTCCTCCTTTGTTTTTCAGGTTGTGGAGAAATATGTGGAAAACAGAGAGATTCACTTTGCCAACATCGCTGTAATCAGTAAGTAATTTGTCTTCAATTAATCTCTTTTCCTGTAAATGTTAAAAAATGAATGGTCAGATCATCTATTTAATTTAGTTGTTTTTTCTATGGCTAACAAAATGGTTAATTGAAAGGAAAGTCATCACCTTACATCCAATAAAGCAGAATCTAACCTGACTATGCATTAATCAATTCAAACCGAACCATTAAGTTAATGAGGTATTGTGTATTCCATCAACAAAATCTAATTATTTTCAAGAAAAGTGATAATCACAGTCATAAAAAAATATTGCGGTACAGTAGTGTCACAACTTGACAATAAATTTCATTGAATTCTCAAGAATTAATGGCTGAATTTTAATAATGGTTCAAATTACAAAAATGTATATGGCCTTCTGGTTAAAAAAAGAAGCAGATGCTATGGAATGCACTTTTCATGATACTTCAGTCTTTATCATTGCTTTCTGCGATTGGGATACTCAGGGAGGATATGCAAATACCCCTCAAAGATCTACAACTGCTAAACAGAAATGTTGCTGCTGCTAGCAAAAGCCCACTTGAGCATTCGCAAGAGGCAAAAGAGTTAAAAATTTCCATTAGAGGGTTAAAGCATGTGATTGCATCAAGCATTTATTTGTTCCTATCTAATGGGCAAAAACAACATACAGTACTTACTAAGGACTTAGGACTCGTAAGAATGGGCTGATTGATAAATAGCAAGGATAAAGTGAGAAAAGGGATCATGTTTGAATTTTGATCACCTATCATTAATTTTGCTTTGATTTTAGTAAAAATGCCTATTTTTTAGTGAGTGGTTTGGAAATCGTAGATCTTTTTCTAATAAAAATGAATTGACCAGAGAGATTCTCAAGGTGCTTTCATCTTCTTTTGGAACCTCTTATATTTAATGTAGAAAAGTAACTTGACTCTCTTGAAAGAAAACCAAAAAAAATTAAAACATTAGCTCATATGACACAGTTAACCCATTAACGTCCAGTGCGCCCGTATGCGCCCATGGGGACCCACACCCTTTCTACGCCCTGTGACATCATCAATTTTAACTCTGGAGCACGAATTCGAGCATGTACTTGAACGGGTTGAAAATATCTTGCAGACGATACCAGAATGAGCGCAATTGAGTGGAGGAGATTGGAGAAATAGCCAAAAAACCGTGTCACTTTGACTGGAAAATCTGCACGAAGATCGTGTTTCACTACCCACCTACCTTTCTGAGCATGTGCTTTGAAAATAATGAGTAGTTTCTGAAAAATCTCTACACCAAAATGAAGCCTGCTCAATTTCCAGCAAGTGAGGAGAAACTTTAGGCAAGGAGAGGAGAAAAAAAGGGCAGGAGAAAGAGAGAAAAGTAGAAGTCGTAAGTGGGGCGTGACTTTTCAACCCAAAAACTATGTCGAAATTTTGCTCTCTGCGCGTGCCTGAGATTTTCAGGCCGCCATTTTGCATTTGGATCGAAAGGCCGTCGAGTGCACGAGCTGTCAAGTGGTTTTTGGTAAGTTAGAGCTTTTAAAACCCCAACAGTGACCCGAAATCTGCTGGACTAGCTTCAAAACACAGTTTTCCACAAAAGCTGCGGCCATTAATGGGTTAAAGTTATGCAATAAAGCAATGTGTCAAACATGATAAGACCAGTATTTACCATGGCCTTTAAATCAAAATCACCACAGTGTATCTCTTTCCTCAATCATGGCACTTTATGCCTTCTGTTGAAAGCTTTGCTTCATACTGTGCCTGCTGGAAGGTTTTTGCTGATTGACTATTGTCTTAACTTTTTCACTCCCAAGATTTGATTAGTAATTCTCCTTACTATCTACAATGCAATTCTTATGATTTTGGTTCAGAGAATTTGGATCAACTAATAATTCCCTTTTTGATATTGTTCTGTATCCTCATCACTTGTCTACTTGATATTACATTGATATTGTAAGGAGGAATTCTGTCTTGGTCACTCATGGGAGTTAAAGGGTTAATAGGGTTTCTACAGATGTATAAGAATAACTGATGACAATGTGTGTCAATGTTCAATCAACACGATTGAATCATGCTGCAAGTACTGCATTTCTGCATGTTTGAACATCAAACTGGCAATTCATTGATAAACGTGACTTCTCAGCCCTGCTTTCTTTCAGTTTAAGTCCAAAGTGCAGAAAATGCATCAGGAAGATGCAGATGCTTTGGAATGTTTTTTTCATGCTCTTTCAGTGTGCACTTTCTTCATTGTAATCAAGGAACCTGTAGTCCAAGTCCATTTGGTACCTGATCTGGAAAAAGATATATGTCTGACAAACAAATGTTTGTCATGTTTACATTTGATTCAGAGATATTTAATAGCGCCTTAACTCATCAATATTTTAATGGCAGGAAGTGAAACAGAGTGGAATAGTTTTTGATTCAAGACTCATTACACCATTCTTCAGATTTTAATGGATGTCCCGTAAAGTTAGCATAATGACTCTCAAGAAACAAGTCTTAAGACTAACTTTGTAAATGTTGGTTTGATTGCAGGCTCTGTCATCCAGGACCCTGTCCTTCTTGCCCTGTGATGATAACGAAAGCTTGTTCCTGTGGAAAAACAAAGTATCCTCATGTTCATGACTGAATTCTTTTTATTAAAATAATCGATATTATCTAGACGAGAAAAGTTTTCCCATAGTTACACCTCTCTGGCTGTATACATTTCTGTGTAAAGTGACCTAGAAGTTTAGTCACTTTGTTGGTTCAGTGAGCATAGACTGAGTAATTCATTTGGATATCTACCTGTGAACAATGTGTGCTTGTTATGTAACTGATTTGAAGTCTTGAATTGTTGATGTTGTATCAGAATGATTTTAGAATGTGCATGTAATTCCCTTAAAAATGGAACAGGAATCACATTAGGTGTGGTCAAGCGACTGTCATACTGTGTGACCAAGTCTGCAGCAAAATTCTGAACTGTCTCACCCACAGGTGCACAAGAATTTGTCACCAAGGTATCTGCTTATGGTGGGATAATTATAGTCAGAATCAATGTCCAGTGAAAGCAGCTCAATACAGCTTTTAGGAAAAACTTTCAGGCAATATTCTTCAGTTATTTTTTTAGAGTTTCATTTTATGCTTACTTTTATGTGCCTTGTCTTTTTCAACATACCAGTATCTATAGGAAGTTATGAAAAAAAGGTATCGAAGTGGTAACTGTTTTAGTACATTATGGTTGTCTTACAAAGGAATGCTATATGTTGTTGTAACATAACCAACTGAAAAGTAAAGTGTGCGCTCTGATTGGTCAATTCAGCATCCACCATGGGTGTATGCTGCTGACATGAGCAAATGCAAAGACTAGTTTTCTGTTCTGTTTACGTAAGATTTGTTAAATGAAAGAAAACTCTTTTGCTACAATGTATCAATGTTATGATATAATACAAAATGGTAAACGTCACTATTGAGTTATGGATGCACTTGGTAGGTTTGCTAAGCACTCAAGAAGCTAGAGTCACTCACTCCTATTACCTCATGGGACTCTTATGCTTCTTGTTTTAATTTGTGCTTTGCAAACTCCCACATGCATCCATAACTCAGTAGTATTCACTGCGGTGTTTACCAAAATAATGTTAAAAAGCATTTTACCCTGCTCCATGGAGGTACTAATTTGTTTTGGCCAAAGTAGAAGCCCTTATGCAAAACTTTGAGTGGTGTTGAAGAATAGTAACATCTAATGTTGTCTGTTACAAAAGAAAAAAGTGAGAATAACTTCTTGAACTAAGATGAGGCAGTCAAGTACTTCATGTTACTTCTGTTGGAGCCTTAGTATAATGGCAGATTGTCTCTAATTTATTGTATGATGAATAATCTCTTTTGTAGGTCCCTGTGAAGACTGTAAAATCGTTGTGCAACAGAGTAAGTAGTTATGGTAAAGTTGAGAAAAGTTACAAGGCTTAAACAGATATGATGTAATTGTGTTCAAGGTCAATTCTATGTTGGTTAGAATTCCACTTAAATATTTATTTTAGCCTTAAGACTAATGGATGTGTGAAAAACTGAAACTGATGGGGACCCCTAACTTATCATGCACTAATATACTTTACATTGTTTAAGATATATAGCCATCAGCTAATGTGTTGTTCAATTTGAAGCTTCATCATTCCCCCCAGGGCAGCCCCTAGGCATTTGCCAAAATTGCATTCAAATGCCCCACCCAATATTGAATTATTCTTTGTGTGATCAGCTATTATATAAAATGTTGTAGAATTTAGCAAAGACAGGTATTAGTGTTTGGTGCTGCTGTTGGGTTTTGCTTCTAAGACTTAGTATCATTTTATGAAGTGAAAAATGGGTCCTCTAAGCCAATTTAAGCAGACTATTACTTTTTCCTTTAAATTCCTTCATTAAAACATTTGTAGTACACTGGTAAGACTTGATGCTTCTGGTTCAAATGCCCCACCCCACTCAGGCAAGGTTCAAATTTCCAACCTGCAAGGTACGGAAAGGGAGGAAGTGTTGAAGCTTCAAAATAATCAGTGTATAAGTTTTGGTTGTAATATGTTTATTATTATCATTATTATCATTATTGTTATCTTTAGTGCTGTTACCATCCATGGTATCATCACTGTTTTCATCTATTCCTGCACTCCCATTGCTTCTGATATTACCAGTTTTTGTCTGTTTTCTCATAAAGTCTGTTATTGTGGAAAACAACATCGGGAGGCTCTTTGTGGAACAGGTAAGGATTTTAGTGAAGAGTTCTTTGTCATTCCTTTTGCATTGCATTAAAGGATACATACTGTGTGGTCCAGAACCAAATAAGTCTCAAACAGTAAAGACCATGAATAAAAACTTACAACCTGTGCATTTTAGGATTTTAAAGAGCAACCTAAGGTTCTGTACTAGGTGAAATTTGCTCAAATGGAAACTGTGTATGCTGCCATTTAGAAGCATTTCTTTTAATTCTTGTAAATTTGTTTTGTTTTACCCTTTAACTCAGGAGATCTGATTGTTAGTTCTCCCTTCTACCTGCCACATAATTATTTCCTTATAAATGAAATTATGAAAATTTGGAATTAGATCAGGATAACAACTTTGACGTGATGAGTTTGCTGGATACAGTATGAATGTTATAGGGAGAAGTTTCATGTTCATTATTTCTGAGAGTTAAAGGGGTAAAGTTTTTTCAAGAGTTGTTATTTTCTTGATAAATATTTTAAATTTTACAAGCTGAATTATTTCTATCAACTTCTGACAAATGAGGTGACTGATTTCATTCTAATTTAGCTCAGGTTACGGAAAGGTCATGATGTACAAGTCATTGTAACCAACATAATTATTAAGGTCCCACCCCACCTGTATGATCACAAGTATTCATCCTCGGACTGGATTCAGACTGCTTTACCAGATTTAATAAAGTTTTAAACAAAAGAATTATGAAAGTTGAGTGCAGTTTGTGACATTCTGTTTCTGTCTGAAAAAAAAAAAAAAAAATTCTACTTCTAAAACATACGGTGAACCCAAGAAGAAATATTTATAAAGGAAGACATAAACTTACTACAGGTAGCTCATTCAAGCAAAAAGGTTGAGAGTAGTAAGTGCAACCTGTGATATATGCTTTCTCCCCCAACTTTTGGTGGTAAACAAATCTGAAATCAGACTAGGCTCAGAGGTTTAAGGAGTACAAAGTGGAGAGCTGTGATATTCATTTAGCTTCCCCAAATGTTGTTGTTTTTTTTATTTTTGCTGTTATTTTCCAGCACCTGCTTGTCCATTTAGGGGCACTTCTCAACTGACCGTAGACTGTTAAAAACTGCTAGTTGTCTTTCTTAGATAGGTGTTCACCTTGCCTTACCCTTTACAGCTTTGTTGGATGAGTTTTTATTTTTGTTCTAATACTATAGGAGAACCTGGCAATGAGGACCTAGAAGGAAAATCAGGATGTTTCTCTTGTCAAGAGAAGTGCTTAAGGTACAAATTAAGTAATAATTCATTTAATTTATAACTTGACAGTTCTTTTTAAAAGTAGGGAAAATAAAACCTTGGAAAAAGGTTGAACCCAGCCATGCCTACAGAGCAGGAGTATGAAGCTTTATGCTGCTGTTTATAAAGCATGGAAAATAAAAAATGTTGTATTTCCTCATTCCAAGCTGAGATTTAGTTCATGGGATGCTCAATACCAGCATACATGATTCCAACTTTCATAAGTTGTCCTGATTGTTTGTCATTCAAAAAAGAAAATACCTCTCCTACATAAACTATCAATGTTTATCTCACGATGTAGTCACTTCCAAGATTGCAAGGTTTGAACTGCATAATGCTGCCTATTGTCTAAAGTAAACTCAGAGTATTTAACAAATGGTAAACACCACAGCGTACACTATTGAGTTATGGATGCATGTGGGAGGTTGCTAAGCACGAAAGAAGCGTAAGAGTCGCTCAAGGCGATAGCCGAGAGCGACTCTAGCTTCTTGAGTGCTTAGCAAACCTCCCAAGTGCATCCATAACTCAATAGTGTACACTGTGGTGTTTACCATTTGTTTTATAACATAACATTAACAAATTGTAGCTAAAGAGTTCCCTTTTATTGAACAAATCTTACGTGACCAGAAAAAAACAAGTCTTTGCATTTGCTCACGTCAGCAGCGTACACCCATGGGCAAATGGGGGACGCTAAATTGACCAATCAGAGCGCGCGCTTTACTTTGGTTATGTTATAAACAAGTTTGAACTGCATAATGCTGCCTATCGCTTAAAGTAAACTCAGAGTATACAGTCAAAACATTGTCATCCACATCAGGAGTGATAGGGAGAAAGCTGTAGTTTTGCATAAATTTATTTGAGAAAGCTCAAGATAAAATGTATGTTGTATCCATAACAAAGTAAATTATTGCCAGTATTCTTTATAAACATTATGGTCAATACTGCACGTATTCCTAAATTATGAGTACATGGCTGTGAATTTCATGACTCTCCTTGGGACAACCCGTTAGTTAGACTAACTTGCACCCATTGTCTTCAGAACCTGTAAGTTTAAAGGTTTGTTAGACCACAAAAACCAAGCTGTTTTGCTGTTTCACAGGTATGCTGTATCCTGGATTTTAACCTTAATTTATTTAAAAAATGAAGGGTGCAGTTAATCCATTGAGATGTTAATTGTAAGTCTAATAATGGTCTTGTTTTATTTAAGGACCCTTGATTGTGGCAACCATTACTGTCAAACTGTTTGTCATGTTGGAGTTTGCAAAGAATGTCTGCTGAAGCCATCAATTCTTACAATTTGTCCATGTGGAAAAACTCCTCTTTTTGATTTGCTTGGTGGTCATGATGTTAGAAAATCTTGCTTAGATCCGGTACCAACCTGCCAATTGATATGTGGGAAGGTTCTTCCTTGCAGTCCATTGAAAGGTATTTTGGCAAGACCTTGTTTCTTGACAAGATCATTGAGGATTTGCACATTCATTTTAACTAGTTTTGACTTGTGCTAAATTGCTACTTAATGCTCATACGATCTCGCCTCTCTAAAGGTAACTTGAGCAATGAGATGATATCCGTTCACTTCCAGCAAATTTCCTATAGAATCGCATTGTATCTCGCATTCTGATTGGTTAAGGAAGTGAGGTATTTAGTGTGGAATTGCGAGTTGAAAATGAGGCTACGTGATATTGAATCGCATCTACTTAAGCATAACAACTATCGTCAAATTGTTACAAAGTTTGGTTTCTAAGTCAATTTAAAATGTGTTCAAAACCATTGTCACCTTGTAAAGAGCCAAAAACAAAAAAAGCATTTCTCAAAGTGAGCCTGAGGTTCTTCCTTGTTTTGAACTGAACTATAAATTCTTGGAGAGGCATGAACAACCTCTTTCGTTTGCGACAATGCGAAAGCGAGAAAATCCTATATTTAGCAAATAGATAGTATACAAGACAGAGTTAATGCAAATTAAAGGAAAAGGCTTCACTTAAACATTTTTGCATCATGAAATAGGTGATTTAAAAGGCTCTCACGTAAATTTTGAACCATTTTTGAAAAAATGTTTAAGCTGTTTGTGTGTTTGTTCCATTGTGGCTCTATAACCTGATAAAGCATCTGCTTGCAAACTGAATTTACCAAGCAGAAGATGCATACTATTTTCATTCTATGTTATCAATTAATTTTAGTACATGCTGCATTAGTTCCAGTTTTATTATGGCGTAGTTTTTTGAAAAGAATTAATTGCTGACTGATGCATAATGAAATGTTTGTAAGTTGGAAAATTAAACTACTTCTTGGTAAAGTTCCTTGCTGCCTTTTAGGAAATAAAATACTGTTAAGCATTGTGAAATACTTATGGTTCCTAATAGGCCTGTAGTGTGATGGCATTAACTAGAAAACATCCTTGGCCCAATGTCATTTTCCCTTTTTATCCTGTCTAGTCACTTGTCAAATCTGATCCTTCGTTACACAGTCACGGTTACCGTAATAGTTAGCTTTTAATAATTACACTGTAAATCGGAAATGATGCTTTGAAATTGTATGTGATATACAGTATGGCATGACAACTTTGGCTCCTTACTGCCTGTCCCAAATCCCAAGGTGTATGATGAGACAGTGATACATGCACGAGTACATAGCTTGCAATGTTCTTGTTATATTTAAGATCAACGTGTTTAAAACATTGTTTCTAAATACCCAGTGAGCACTATGCATTGTTTTCTCCTGTTTCACAGATCTCTCACAGGGTAGAGGAAGCATAAAAACCAAAGAGCACTGCTGTAAAATGCGATGTCATCTTGGTGGGTGTGGTCCTTGTGATGGAAGAAGAAAAATCAAGTGTAGATGTGGTACAAATACCAAGGTAAATAACCATCAACAAGCCTTATCTTACCTAAGCAAACTGAATTACTGCAACTGTCCCTACTTTTAACTTTACAGCTGTGTGATTTATTGAGATATTTCTCCTTTTTGGCTACAATGACATTTCTTTGAATTAAAATAATGTGTCAATATCTGATTTGATTTGGAATTCCTACTATATGTTGTAATTATTGCGTAATTTAAAATGGCCAGATTGCAAAATTTCGTAATTCATTTTATTTTTTTTTAAAAGACCCTTTTAATGAACCTTTTTCGAAAATTATATCAAAAAGTTCTCTCGCGCTTTTTTTCTCCGAAAAATCGAAAAGTTCAAAATAAGCCTAAATGGCTGTTGTCCCCCCGTAAAGCAATGAAAAGTTATGCAGCTTCGGCAACTTCGCACGCTACAACGCGATGCAATCCCGCTTTTAAATTTTGTGTGCCAACAGATGGTCTTTTAGCTCTTAGAAATTGTTAATTTCTTGTTATGTTGTTACGTTTGAGTCTGAATAGTAACCCGTTGTAAAGTACTTCGCGTGTCTTTCGCGGTGGCTAAATAAGGGTAAACTTTAGTGGGCTATAAACAGTCTGCCATATATACAAATCATAATGTACATCATCTTAAAGCGTTATCCTTGTGTTTTCATTCCTCCAATTCTCTATCTTTGCCCGCCATAAGCGGCACGTCCAGGTTTAAAAAAATAAAGGCTGATAGTTTCTAAAGAAACTGTTTGGGGCTGCGTCGGTGGGGGTAACGAAATAATTTGAATATATCAACAAAGTTGAAATGATAAATTGGCCACCGTTACGATTATAAAAGCTGACGTTTCGAGCGTTAGCCCTTCGTCGGAGCTGTTGGTTGTGTGTGCTTTTAAAGGTAGAAAAAGGAGCTACGTGATTGGTGGGAAAAAGAGTTTGGGCTATTTTGTCAAAATTGCAATGCGAACCGCTGAACAGCTGTCACGACCCATTTAAAGGCGTTTAAAAAGGTCTTGTTTGATATATTTACGAATCAAAATATATATCTTCAAGCTTTATCCTTGTAGTTTGATTCCTCAAAGTTTCTTTCTTGGCCCGCCAGAGGCGGCGCGTCCAGCCGTTAATTCGTTGTCACGCAAGAGTTCATGTATTTGGTACATTCCTGAAAGATGGGAGAAAAAAAAGCGCGATAGAACTTTTTGATATAATTTTCGAGAAAGGTTCATTAAAAGGGTCCTGTAGAAAAAATAAAATGAATTACGAAATTTTGCAGCT
This sequence comes from Stylophora pistillata, assembly GCF_964205215.1. Lineage (NCBI taxonomy): Eukaryota > Metazoa > Cnidaria > Anthozoa > Scleractinia > Pocilloporidae > Stylophora > Stylophora pistillata. Next base: position 11,484,699 of record NC_142530.1, read on the forward strand.
GTTTGTGGATTCTCGGTATTTATGGTCAGTGGCTCTTAAAGGCTTGTTCAATACCTGTTCAAAATATCCTTGAATTTTGGGATCATGATGGGCAAACATTTTCTCATCAAATGGTGAATGGAGCTTCGAAATGCGTGACAGCTTGCTCAAGCAGATAACTCTTGTCTGCTTTATTTTGAAATAAATTTGTCTTCCATTCTGAAAGAGAATGTTGTAAAAAGTATGTGCTCACTGTGTCTTTTCCATTGAATATATTTGTTCAAATATTTCATGGCTAAAATGTTTCTTGATGGACAACTTTGAAATGCCATTTTGGATGTTGTTACTTTGTTTCAGGTCATCATTGATAAATACAAGACAAACTAGAAATATATAAATAAAAATAGCTTGAAAAATCTAAAATGGAGAAAGCAATCAACCCACAGCACTCATATACTGCAGAAAGAAATTTTATGGATAAAATTGTTCAAAACATTGAAGAAACAGAAGTCATTACATCCCTACCTCCTCTAAACTTGCCACTTCACTGCAACAGACAATTCCCTTTATCCCCAAGGTGAATGTTGTGATGAGATGCAACTGTCTTCCCTGTATAACATTCTGGATGTGTTTTTTTATCTCTGACAGGAGATCCTTTGCTCAGATTTAAACTCTGAAGGTAAGTTTGTTATGATGACTACACACTCTAGATATTCTTGGAAGCTTCATATTGAGTTTTGTTTAATGTGCAGTCTGCGACTTGAACTTGAACAATACCCGAAGTTTATTGCAGATATCACCATAATCTAGATGAATGCTCAGCAATATTAGATCTCACAAGATTCTTATTTTCTCCCTTTTTACGAAAAAAAAAAGAATATACCTGTGACCAACGCTGTAACAAGAAGAGAAAGTGTGGACGACACAGGTGTAATAAGAAATGCTGTGGGGTAAGTAAAGAGGATTTGTAGAGAGGGTAGTGGTTCACAAGTGTACTTTTATTTCAGCAACAAATATTCAATTTTTTCTGTTAGAGTTTACTCAGCAACTCGACAATTTTCAGCGATTTACGTTTAATTAAATTATGAACACAACAATCTCTGTCATGGTTACATATGACTAATTAAGAGCGACTTTCTGTAAATACCACGATAGGTGTGCAAGATGGAAAAATTGAACTCTCCCATACTTTGTCACATTAAAGCCCTTATGGAGCTAGTTCAGAAAATGTAAGATTCAGTTTCTTGCGATTGATATTTTCCAAAAAAAATAATTTCTTTGAATTTTCACCTCCGAGAGGCCCTTAAACCACCGAAAAATGTGCTTCGCATCCTCGCGTAGTGAAAAGAAACAGAATCAAATGCCATGACTATTGCGATAGAAGATGATTTTATGACCCTTTCTTTGTATGAAAACGTTGTTGTAATTTCAAAAGATTCCAATCTGAATTTTTAATTTTTTTTCAAATTTACCCTCTAAAACAGTTTCATCGCGACTATCAATTTTGCCATTTTTCAACGGCAAAAAACCCTTCCTGGTACATGGCTTTCGTCGTGCGAATGCTATTCCAGAGAAAGAGCAATCCTTATTCTTTCAATTTATGAAATAAAATTTTGGGGCGATTCAAACGGCAAGTTTTGAGAACTGAATACATCAACGGTACTTGCGTGAAATTTGCAACTTTTGAACTTGCGGTTGCAATGACGAATACAAGCAGTACAAGAGTGAACTTGGACAGCAGTTTAAATACTTCGAGAATTCGATCCTATTCCACTAGTTTTGGCTTATCGACCGTCTGAGATACTTCTGTGAAGTCCACTGAGGAAAACTGGCACTCAAAACTGAGCGGCTGTGAATAATCTGGAACTAAAAGACCAAATGAAAATGTAATAAAATGACACAAGTTTCCGCTGTACAAATGGATAGTGTTTTTTTTTTGGTTGTTGTTTTTGTTTTTTAAGGTTAATTCCCACGAAGGATAAGTAATAGGTGATAAACTAGACTGTAGAGCACGAGTATAACTTCAATAAGAGAAAAAGAGTTTCTTTTCTTGTCCACTGTTTTTTTTTTTCTTTAACAAAATTTCATGCCGTGGACACAGCGAGACGGCAGCATCGAACCGTGTACTCAACATTTAAAGGCGTCACTATTCTTTGGAAAATCACTTATTGTATGGGCAATGTGAGTTTCTACCGGTCAGAGAAAGCCCAGGGGACTTCACAGAAGTATCTCAGACGATGATAAGCCAAAACCCATGAGAAGGAAAAGGACCGAGACCTCAGCGCTATGTTTTCTTGTTCGCACGAGGGTTGCGCTTAGATGAATCAGCGTCACTATTTTAATTCCCAACAGGAGATTGGCTCCTGTCCCAAGATTGATTTTGTTTGTTTTTCTTTTTTCGAAACCTTACACAGCTTTTTTAAATTTTTTTTTTTTTCATTTATTTTTTAGCGATTACGGGATTTACTAAGGAATGTTTTTGTCTGCTTTGGACCCAAGCCCAAACCCCCCCCCCCCCTCCTACCTGGGTGTAGTCAAAGAAGATGTCACGTAATCTAGTTTAGCTGAGGGATTTTGGTCTTTTTTCAACAATATATTTAGGTGAGGTAAGTAAATGTTTGTCCTATTCTTCCATCATTGCTTGTACGATTTCTTTCAGACGAAATGCGAACATTTTGATGAATACTTTTCTTATTTAGATAACTGGTGCAAGTCCATCCTCGGAGACCCAGGGGCAGTGGGTCGATTTCAAGTTAGGGCATGAAGAGCCCCTGGGGACATTGTCTTACAAGACTAGTTCCAAACGGTCGCAGTCGTTCTGCCATCTGATTGGTGCCAGAAAATCTTTGTGTTTTTCTGCCCAATCAGAGTGAAGTGTGCTTTAGAGTCCTTTCGTGTGTTTTAATACGGACATATACTAGTAGCTCAGTTGCTCGCTGTTTGTTTGGACCGTGCGATGGAGATTTGCATGAGGTGAAAAGTTTCAGTCTCAGCACACAATGTAAGAGAAATCGATCAGATTGTTCGCGAAAATATTACTGGAAATTATACTGAATACTTTCGCAAGTATCACTAGAGAACGTGTTTTAAAGTTTGCGAGGTTTGTATACAACACGACGGTTGCAGTCATTGATATGTCGCTTTAAACGTTAAACGAGATTTAAGCTTAAATCTTTCTAGGTTTTTTGCATAATTTGCTCTGACTGAAACTGCCAATCCCGTGAAGTCATTTCGTTCCACGGGCCACGCAGGTATGTCGAGCAACTGGTACTTGCGCAACTTTCTGTGCGTGCCAAAATCTAATCTCATCTTCGCTTGAAAAAAAAGAAAAGCTAAGCGCGGAAACTTTTGCTTATTTGATGTGGGTAGATGACCCTGTACTACGAAGTTGACATTTGCAATAAAGCAAACCCGCCCTTTCCATCCAATATTTCTTGGTCTTTGGTTTCGTTTTTCCCATTGATCAAAGGTATCTAACTTGGTCTTCAACAATCGACAGAAGAGGTGAAATGACGATGACCAAGGGACTACAAGAGAATCCGTGGCCTTCCTAGCACAAGAATTTCAACACTCTAGACAGCAGTTGAAAGATTAAACTCTTTCCAAACCCCTTCGGTAACTGCCCGAAAACATCTCTCCTTCCCCCGATGTTCTCGTTAATAAGTTTTTGTTCAGATTTTAATTAGCTAACCGGAAACACAGCTCAGCTTTCTCTTATCACTTGCTGGAGGTCGTCCACGAACTTAACGTTCTATGCAACCTTGGCCGTATTGTGAACGACTTTACTGCTAAGATTAGATTTTGGCGCGCACAGAAAGCAGAAAGGTACGTAGGCGAAAGCGCCAGTTGCCCGACATACCTGCGTGGCCCGTGCGACGAAATAACTTCACGGGATTGGCAAAGTTTCACTCAGAGCAAATTATGCAAAAAATCTAGAAAAATTTAAGCTTAAATCTCGTTTAACGTTTAAAGCGACATATCAATGACTGCAACCATCGTGTTGTATACAAACCTCGCAAACTTTAAAACACGTTCTCTAGTGATATCTGCAAAAGTATTCAGTATAATTTCCGGTAAGATTTTCGCGGACAATCTGATCGATTTCTCGTACATTGTGTGCTGAGACTGAAACATTTCACCTCAAGCAAATCTCCGTCGCACGGTCCAAACAAACAGCGAGCAAGCACACTTCACTCTGATTGGGCAGAAAAACACAAAGATTTTCTGGCACCAATCAGATGGCAGAACGACTGCAACCGTTTGGAACTAGTCTTGTAAGACAATGTCCCCAGGGGCTCTCTATGCCCTAACTTGAAATCGACTCAGCCCCTGGGTCTCCGAGGATGGTACAAGTCAGGCTTCAAAGTAAACAAATGCGCAAGTACGGGAAGTGTTGTCAAGAGGTTTACAGCTCAATTTCGCGCGATAAAAGTGCTTTTCCTTTCAGATAATTGCCACTACGAAGTCATAATCGTTTGTTTAGTTTTTGAACTAGTGGAAAAGGATCGAATTCTCGAAGTATTTAAACTGCTGTCCAAGTTCACTCTTGTACTGCTTGTATTCGTCATTGCAACCGCAAGTTCAAAAGTTGTAAATTTCACGCAAGTACCGTTGATGTATTCAGTTCTCAAAACTTGCCGTTTGAATCGCCCCAAAATTTTATTTCATAAATTGAAAGAATAACGATTGCTCTTTCTCTGGAATAGCATTTGCACGACGAAAGCCATGTACCAGGAAGGGTTTTTTGCCGTTGAAAAATGGCAAAATTGATCGTCGCAATGAAACTGTTTTAGAGGGTAATTTTGAAAAAAAAATTAAAAATTCAGATTGGAATCTTTTGAAATTACAACAACGTTTTCATACAAAGGAAGGGTCATAAAATCATCTTATATCGGAATAGCCATGGCATTTGATTCCGTTTCTTTTTACCACGCGAGGATGCGAAGCACATTTTTCGGTGGTTTAAGGGCCTCTCGGAGGTGAAAATTACAAAAATTAACTTTTTTGGAAAATATCAATCGCAAGAAACTGAATCTTGCATTTTCTCAACTAATTTCATAAGGGCTTTAATGTGACAAAGTTTGAGAGATTTCGATTTTGCCATCTTGCACACCTATCCGTGGTATGTACAAAAAGTCGCTCTTAAGTGGACAAAAAAAAAAAACAGCATAGCCTGCATAGGTGGCAGTGTTTTTGGGCATTGAGTTAACATGAAGACAAAAAAGAGAAAAAACAAGGTCAAAAACTGCAATTTTCACTTCCCATACCTTTTGTTACTCTGCCACTTATTTGTGCAGTCCTTCTGATCAATTTCCTGACAGCTCTGCAGACTAAGAAAAGGAGAATCATCAATGAGTGAAGTGTTTACCTCTATCATATGTTTTATAAATCTGTGCAATAACAGACAGACAGGTTTGTTTGGTATGAATCTTTTAAGTTAAGTGTACTCCAGTCTTTTACATATGTGAACAAGTGAATGCCATGCTCTGTCACACGTAAGTATCTTTTGTGTTAACACCATTTGCATTAACTTGGCTGTGTTCTTTTTACTTAAGGACGTGGAACACAAATGTGAGTTGATTTGTGGCAAAAAGCTGCGATGTGGTCTTCACCAGTGCTTGGAATCTTGTCACCCTGGTTACTGTCCACCTTGCTTAATGTCAGGTACTAGTCTTCTTAGCTCATCGGTCTGGCTTACCCAGGCCTTTTTACTGCACATAAAGCACCCCAACGAACAAACATGTCAGCAGAAGACACCAGGAGAAAAACATATGCCTTACTTGTGGAAGTGGAACATCTGTATATCAAAAAAGACAAATCAACAGGTTGTAGACCATGGTCCCGCTGTTCAAAGGGTAGATAACGTTATCCAACCGATAAATTGCTATTCCGCAGAAAAGCGTCAGGATAATGTTCTGTGCTATCCACCAAATAGAGATTTATCCAGTGGATAGCGTTACCACCCTTTGAACAATCGGGGCCTGTAGGAATTGCTAATCAAGGCTCAAACTGTTGATTGTATGAAGTGATTGTCCAGTTGGGGTTTGTTCTTAAAATCTTACTTTTGATGACTGCCCCAATAGTCAGTGATGGTTCAGCAACCTGAGCAGAATTTGTCTTCAGAGGCAGAAGAGGATAAACTGTAACTCTGAAACTCAGGTTGGATATACAGTTTTGTGATTTTAACAGCTGTTGAGACAGATCTTTAAAGATCTCTACCATTCTTTGAATGTGCAATCACTGACCATTAGACAGGGAAGTGCATGTAAGCAAGGTTTTGGATCGTATCGTAAAATAGGTTGTGGTTTGTCATTGTGGTAAATAACTTTCTCAAAAGAGAAGAGTAATCGTTTGTCTCACGATGTGTCACTACAGATGTGAATGGTGACGTTAGACTGCATACTGCTACTTGTCTTCAGGTGACGAGGTTGGTTGAGAATGCGTGACCTCTATACTGTAGTGCTCAGCTGTGAATGGATGGATTTCCACAGCTGTGATTGGTGCAGCTTCGGATCAGGTTCCCTCCATGGTCCATTGCCACATGGCCCTTCTGCTGTTGTCTTCTTGATAACTCGCTTAGGCTTCTGGGATTTCAATTCCACTGTCTCTGTTGATGTTGTGAGGGTGAAGTCATGTTTATTATCTCTTTCATCCTGCGTGTGTAGGAATGGGGAACACGATCAGTAAACAAAGATAAAGTCAATCAATGAAGTATCCCGTTCCAGAGCAAGCAGTGTCTAGTATGGTTTGTATGCTCTGAGACAGTGGAGGTCTGACTCTTTGCAAAAAGTGTGCTCTTTGATTCTCTCCTGCATAGGTCTTGCAGTCTTGCTGATATAGACTTTGCCGCACTCGCAATAAATCGTGTAGACCACGCCACCCTTTTTTACGGGGCGGATGGCATCCTTTCGTAGCACAAGGTGTGATAGTAGCGTGGTCTCCGACTTGTAAACAAGGTGTATGTTTTGTTGTAGATGGCGCCAAAGTTGTCTGGAAAGACCTTAGGCGTATGACAGAACCTCAGTGGATCTGAACTCAGTGAAGGGTTCAATGCTGATGCTTAGTGTCTTGGTTTTTGTTGCCCTCTGCACGGAAAAGGAAGGATTTCCACTGGAAAAAAGAACAGATGACAAATATTTCTTCTCCTAAAAGATAAGGACTTGAAAAAAGTGTGTATGCCTTTTTTTCAGTAATTTGCCAGTGAGCGGAATGGGCCATGTGGCAATGCTAAACTTTAACTGAAGAAGTTTGTCTCTATTCTATTAAAATCCCTATTTGAGATAAATGTGAATCATATAACTCACATATTTTTTGTTTGACTGGCTGATGACCACAGCCTCTACCTATCCAATCTCTGAGGAAAAGAGCAACGCAGTAAAACTGCCCGATGATTTCTCAGCGGAAAATCCTTGTGCCGTCAAAATATAGCTTTTGGTTTGCCAAGGGAATACTCTTCAGTGCTCTGCGAAGGAATAATGTCATGGCAACAGAAACAAACACAGCTACCTGTTTTCAACTTAGATTTCACCACAGAAAACAAACACAAACGCCATAAAGTAAACCTTCAATAACGGTTCTCCTTTGTAGGGCTTAACCGTACTTGCAACTGCCATTTCTTCTTTACTACTTGAGTACGATGTATCACAACTCTCTGTAGAGCTTGTTGAAGGTAGGTATACATTATCGCACATTATTTCAAGAGCATTTCAACGCTGACAAGTACAAAATTATAGGAGATGTTAGAGATTTGTACGAGTCAGCTGAGACTTTCGTGCCATAAAATTTGCTGGCTCACTTTTATTGAGTTTCTGAAACTTTGAGTCCATTTTTTGAGGCTTTGACGAATTAAAGTGCTATTGTGGAGCCACAGTTTTGTACCCACCAATTCCATGTGGAACTTCACCTCCTGAGTGTGAGAAGCCTTGCTCCAGGATCCATGCTTGCCATCATCCAGGTATGGTAGCTACTCACGTAGTTTGTGTTTTTAACGTTTAGTTAATCCTAAAGCATTTTTTATCTTGTTGACAAGAGTTTTAAACATACTCTCCATTCCCACTGTTTATTGTAGAGTCAAAAAAGGGCCTAGACTCATGCGATAGTTGTGGGTGATATTGTTGTTTATACTCATTTTATATGTATTAAGCATGACAACCGTTGAATTAAAATGGTGTTGTAAAATTAAAAGTGTCATCAAAAGCCAAGTACCTATTTTGCCCAGGTAACGTAGACATAAATGAAATATAAGAAAATCAGTAGTGTTTTCTTTGATATCCTTCATTTTGATCATCAGTGAATCATACGTGCCACAGTGATGAAATATGCCCTCCTTGCACGATGTTGACCAACAAAAAATGTATGGGAGACCACGAGGTACTGTTGTACTATACAAAGCTTTCTATTGTGGTTTGTTGACGTAATGTTTGGGAACTGCATAGAAAAGCTCCAATCTTACTAAGGGTTTATTTCAAAATAACGCAAGTTTTCCAGACTTGTAATAAGAATACAACAATTATTTAAACTAAAAAGGTATTCCTTGGTCAGGAGAGTGAGGTAGAAGGAAAGTTTTGAATCTCCCTCAATGATTCAAACCTCAGACCTTCAAATCTGTGTTCTAATGCTCTACGACTGAGGTGCAGAACCCGGAGAGTTGCAACAAGTTGGATCATTTAACCTAGTGAGACCATTTTAGGCAGTTAGTCCGGTTTATGAAGTTACACCATTTAATGCAGTTGGACTATTTTAAGGTGATGGCACCGGATGCTAATTTGGGTTAATTTGAAACTTAGAGTTTTGAAACATTTGAAATGGTCTACGGTTTTAAACGAAATGACAAAATATCAAAGTGAAATGCTTGCGGTCTTTCTAAATATGCAATTATTTGCTCGACTTTTTGGGTGTTTTCCACTGTTTGAAATTGGTTTAGGTTTTTCCATCGCAGTTGAGAGAAAGTGCGCTCACCGGCAGCAAATAACATGGAGAAATCCTTTTGAACATTTGATGTCATGAATTTGATCTGATTTCTTTAAGGTTCGCCACAACATCCCATGCCATGTAAATGACGTCTCATGTGGAAAGGAGTGTGGAAAACTACTGAATTGTGGACACAAGTGTCGTAAAATTTGTCACAGGGTAATTCAGTGAATAATTTATTTGTTTGGGGCTTAAATGCTCCAAACCAACGACAAATAATTGATTTTTTATTTTGTTGTGTTCATTCAGCCTCCATGTCTGAGTGATGATGAACCATGTTTACATCCCTGCGAGCTTCCACGTAAGGATTGTGGTCACCCCTGTGTAGCAGCCTGCCATTCTGGCAAACAATGCCCAGCAATATCGTGCAAAGTGAAGGTATTTTATTCTTAATTTTCTTTTCAAATTCTAAACAACGTTCCGATAATTATTCAAGTCTGATTACGAGCTAAATGGCTCATACTGCAAGTGTATCTCCCGGTTTCTGCTCAGAAAGCAGCGAAAAGTATTGTTCGTCAATCAAGAACCCGTCTCCCCCTCAATACCAGCAGTCTGTCACGTATGACATTACCGTGCTGGATTTGCTGTGTTATTGTTGTTCAATGGAACGTGTGAGTGTGGAAGCAACAGTGGATAATGTTCAAACAGGTTTTTCTAAGAAGGAATGATTCTTTTTCAGGTCACAGTAAAATGCAAATGTGGCAGACGTTCAGAAAAGTTACCATGCCTTCAAGGGGGCGAAAAGACTGCTGTTACTCAAGCATATCAGCGGTAAGGTTGTTACTGTTCTTGAAATTAGTGCATCATAAGCAACAGCAAAGATGCCTTGACTGATCAGTGATTTTTTTTTTCGGTTTACTCTCAAATGTAACTCCTTACTTAGAAGTTCGTATTAAAGTGTCTATACGGCCAACAGGGTTTTTATAGTTTTGGTATGTATTTAACATGTAAAAAATTATTCTTAAATAAAAATTGGATTCTGACGATTCTTCGCCCTGAAATCGAGCTTTAAACTTCCCGCTTTGGCCACGCCCATTGAAGGTGACCGTGAGGCAAAAAAGAGATTGGGTTCAGAATGGGTCGTGACGTCAAGTCAAGAACGCGCCAAATCGCGCCAGTGGTTCATTTCACTGTTTTTTTCAGTAAGATAAAGAGTTTTCGGCGACATAAATATGCCCTATAGATGTGTTGTAAAAGTACTACGTTTGTCAAGCAAAGTAACAACACGACGCTCGAGACGCTCCTGGAGTGACGTCACTCATCACCAATCTTCCCTTACGCGGTCAACTTCATTGGGTGTGGCCGAAGCGGGAACTTTAAAGCTCAATTTTAGGGTGAAGAGGCGTCAGAATCAAATTTTTTGAGAATACTTTTTACAGTTTAACGAGATACCAAAACAATAAAAATCTTGTTGGCCGTACAGACACTTAAAGTAGTGTACAGTCGAACCTGGCTTATTCCCCGTGGATAACCGCTTTCTACAGGTTGACTTCTCAATATAGGTCGAACGCTAAATACAGGTTCCACAGATTAGGGGTATTAAAAAAACGATTCAACGCCACTTCATGCCATAATTGACCACTCAGTGTGCAGAATATCGCTCAAAATACTTCTTACTTTGATTTGGGGAAAGAAACATCGATTAAAAATTAATTGAAAGATTATTCTTAGTTTTATTTGAATGGTTCGGTTCTATACAGGTGGAAGACAATACGAACAGACCTTTGCGACTTAGTAAAGGGTGACCGCGACCGCTTCATAGAAATGACCGCTTTATTGAGATGAAAATTACAGTAGTTAAGTGGGAACAAATTCGGGATTTTGGCAACCGACCACTTAATACCGGATGACCGCTTAATACAGGTTCTGCCGTGTCATTTCTTTGGATGTTGCTGTTTCACCTGATTATTAGGATAAATAGGCAGCTGAGTTGTTTTTGTATCAGTAGTGCGCCAGTGCATTGGTAAATTGAGATGTTTGAAATTTGTTAGTAATTTGCATTGTTGTTTCATAGCAAAAACTAACTATCACAGTGCTAACCAGGAGAGGGTGGGTGTGCTTATATTGTAGCCTGGCCACGGAGACACTCGCAAACAAGATGAAAGATTTACAAAGTGGCCAGTCTATAGATATCAGCAGCATTATGAAAGCGGATGATAAGAAGTTACGACAGTAAGCTGAAGTTTCAACATGTTTCTTTATCTTAAAACTTTTGTCAGTTAGGTTCTTTGTGCTCGCCACTATATTAAGGGAGTGGCAAATTTCATTTACAGGCCGCTAGGCTATCATTTTACAGTCCTTTCACAACAAGCCTTAGTTGTTTTGCTTCATCGTTATAATATGCTTAAAAATATATCAAGCAAAGCCTAAATCATGTGTGAAACGCATCCAAACTTTCCGTCTTATCAAAAGCGTATCCAACCTTCAACGATCACAGGCGTCCCAAGCTCACGACTCCAGAAAAGTGAATACGTGTGTTTTCTTCCATGAAGGTATCACACTTTGTGTGGGTCCAAACGTGACCTCCCAGATGACGCGGTGTGAGGTTGCGGACATATTGTGGATAATTTATACGGCTTGTAAGACGTATGGGGAATGAGTTATCGTCGGTTTAGAGCGCTAATTTATGCGAAGTATTTATTTCAGTTATAAATTTAAGTGGAACAAAGATAACTCACCTCTTGTTTGTGCCATATGGTCTTTGCGATCCTTGGCGTGAAGCAAAGGTTACACACCAGGATTTCGACCCTTATCCAGTCCGAGGAGGTTTGTGTCGAGATAGGTCTACTCTTCTTCCTCCCCAGTGAAATTACTTTCTTAAAAAAGTACGCTCCGATTCGCAACGGTTCTTCGCGTAGCCTACGACACGAGGATAACGTTCAGACTCATAACGTGTGAAGCTTTCATTGTTGAATAAATCATTGATTTTCTTTTCTCTCGAAATGCGATCTTGGAACGGCAGTGGCGCGATAGGATAAAAACGAAAGGTACCCAGCCATTCCCCATTCTGAGTACCTAGCCACCATCACATGCAGCTTATTGATCTTGAAAATATATGACACATTTGATTGTTAAATTTAGGGTATCTCAATTATTTCTCTTAAGTAACTGCTTCACCTGAGAGAAGTTTGCTTTTCACACACGAAAACTGTTGAAGAAGTACCCCCATAAAAACGGCTCCCTTGAGAGCCAACAAGGGAAAACAACCCTCTAGGAACCGCCTTTGCATTAATAGTCATAACCAGCTTAAACTGCATGTTGATTCACCCAAATGAGCTTTTTTTAAAATAATGTCGTTCATTTCCCCGAGAAATTTGGAAACAAAAGCTCGTCGATGGTTGTTGCAGGGAAATATTTTCATAGAAATCTGCAGTTTATTTATTAACAGTCTCGTGAAAGAGATTATTTTTCTCCATATGTAAAAAAGGAAAAAACTCAGGAACATCTTTTGCAATTTAGAGTTGGAGGAAAACGACTGAATTTTTTTAGTGAGATGGCTTCTGATTTGCTTCCAAACAATTTATTATCTGTGGCGATTCAACTTCGGAAATCCTTTTTGTTTTATTAACTCTGGTGGATTGGTTTATATCTTGCTTGGAAATTTCAATTAACTTTAGAGATTGTAATGTTTTTAAATTCAGTTTGAAAGGAAAAGGTCGATCAAATACTGGTTAAGTAAGTTGTGTAAGATGTCCTAGTCCAAATCAGTATAGATTCCTGCGCACCAAATTAAAATCAGAAAAAGGATGTTGAGTGCATCAGTTGATTGACAACTGCTTGAATTCGTATTGAGTGGAAAGGAATTTAAAAAAACATTGACAAGGCCAACGACAGAGAGGTCTCCACCGGTACCTAATATTTTCTGCAGGAATTCTAGAGAATTAGCCGCAGATCTCAGTATATTGGCTGTCCCGTTTATATTTTCCTCAGGCTTGAGTGTAACAGTGATTGTCGTGTCTACGAACGAAACAGGTATTTAATTTTTTTGAGAGGTCTTAAAGTCATGATAAGTATTTGCGATTTTTACATTTCTGAGTACCTTGTCATGTTTGGCAACACATGAAACGTTTGAAATGTTTTGATGGGCCACAGGTTACATTGCAGGTTACATTGCAGACTTGTAAATAGATCGTGACGGAGAGTTAGCATTGCGTTGTTCTCAGTTCTGAATGTCCTGAATGATTGCTGACCAGGATCTTTTCAAGAGTAAATTTTTCAACAATCAGTTATTATTATTATTATTGTTATTATTATTATTGTTATTAATTTATTTTTTATTGTTTTATTTTCGAACGTTTTGTTAATCAGTAACGAAACAAAATGCATTTCAGTCACTCTGCTTCGTCACGCTGAGTAATCCAGCATTTACTTGATATGGCTTTTTACCTTTTCAACAGACGGTTGGCCGAAGCACTTGACATTGAAAATGCTGATTTGTCCCAAGAGGTGTCATTTCGCTTTTCACCATTCCTTTGGACGGAAGCTAGGTAGGTGATGTTGAATCTTGACAGGAATTTGCCCTGAAATGACCAATTCCAGGTCAATGGAAAGTTACTTCTAATAGAAGAAGCTTCAGACAAAATCCTTAATGGTGTTGCCTTTAGTCAGAGAAATTCTTGATATTCAAACTTGATAATGATCAAACAACTGACACAGTTACCTCTTTTTTCCAAACTAAGATGTACCGAACCAGAGGCATACAAATAAGGGAATGTGTGTCACTATTTTCCGTTATTTTGATCAGAATTAAAGTTCAGTTCCTCTTACTAGTCGCTTCTTACTAGTCGAGGTAAAGGACCCGACCAAATTTCCTCCTTATAAGGCTGACTTAGGTAAGATGTGCGGTGCGTGAGACTCTTCAAGTTAGATAACTTAAAAGAGTTCGTTTGTTCCTTAGCTCGTTTTAATACACTACTTCAGAGGAAAGAAAGAATTTAGACATTTGTTTGCTCACTACATTTAAGATCAATTGGCGATGAATAATGACAGGTTTTGGCGTCAGACCTGCTTTAGATTTAATTGCGGTCCACGAAATTGACCAATCACAGCGCGCGAAATATTTGAACATACATGCAAGCCCACTCTTTCGACGCCCCTATCCTTGCAAGTAGGTTGGTGGAGTTTGCATAGTGTTTTCAGTTCTCTGTTTGGTGTCATACTATCCACACGTTGTGTACACGTAACGGGTCATTCTATTGATTTTCTTTTCCTGAACAATCATAGGCAAAATCTGAAATTTGCAAAGTCTGTCGAAGAGGCACTGGAAAATCTTGTTCAAACTACTCTGAAGGTAAGAATTAAGATCAGAAATGTGTATTGTTTAACAATGTGTGAGGGCGAACAGATCAGTGAATTGTAAATAATTTTCACTATTTGATAAATTCGACGTGAAATGTGGTTATTACTCATGCGCACTAAGCACATGGGTTCTAAAATGCCCTCCGTTTCTTCTTTTTTTTGGTGTCACATTTGTTATGCAAACTTATACATGGATGTATTTGGCACGGTGTTGACTGTCGTCTTCGGCTGACTTGTCTTGAGCGAGACTGAGATTACCCCGAGCAAAACTGAACGGTCATTAATAACTAGATCTGAACATTTCTAAGAAGTAGTATTAATGTCAACTGCGCGTGCAAGGAAGTGCAAAGGGGAATTTTTACAACAATATACAGGCGAGTCGTTGGCTTGCATCGTGTTTATTTAGTAGTCAGGAAATTTCGAGGATGCTTCAAGGGGAATTGTTCTGGCGCACCACCGTACCTTTGTTTTATTTAGAGGCGGTATATTTGCCAGTATTGAAAAGGTTGGTTCACATTTATGAAATGTCGCAGATGAATCGCCTGTGGCTTACACTGATCTTGTGTGGCAAATTATTCCTGATTTTATTCAACTCGCAAATGACTCCTATTGTTGACAGATTTTCCTGTTACGGTTAACTTATGCGACGTAATGAAAGTTAACTTATGTGAAGAATATCAAACTACAGTTACAGCTAATTAAAAATAAAAATATTGAATGATTAAGTTAACCTAATTGCAGCTTAGTACATTAATACTTACATTTATTGGGACATTTTAAACACTTAAGATTGCTGCTTAATGAGTGCCACAGTTTCGCTCCTCTATGAGCGAAAAAAACCTCTGACTAGTGGAAGGGCAGCAAAAAGGTATAGTAGGGTACTAGCTGATCGAGTTTGCATATCATGAACACAAGAACGCAGTCTAAACTTATTTGCGAGATAATCTGGGGCGAGATTATTAATGTAGTTCTCAAGTTCATTAATAATTCATGTGGCAACAGCCAATAAATGAGGCATATTTGGGTCAATTGCATGAACCTTGATACCCAATGAACGAAACATGGTTTTGATCTCAGATCAAACACTTGCATTTTAATGAGCATTTTCAATAATTAATACATCGTTAACAACAATTCCAAAAATGACCTAAATATTGTTTCATGAACGGTCTTCGGTGGATTCTCTCCCCCAACTTCTTGGCCATCTCCGTCACAAACTTGCCAAGCTGGTAATTTAAGGTTACTACATCTTTTTCGTCAATGAAAATAGAAGGCTGTGTGACCTTGAGTAAATCAAGGTCTTTAAAGAGTGCCTCTGGATCGCAAAGGGGAGCTGTAACCGACTGAGAAATTTGCCATTCGCCATCTGCCTATTTGTTCTTACATTTGGTAAACGAGAGAATAGCTTTTCAACTAACACGCGTTCTTCATAAACGGTTTCTGGCTTCCTAAATCTTGCCGCTCCGTCGTCACTCACGGTCACACACCAACTACACCAAAACAATTAATCATGCATGCATATTAACGTAAGTGTATCACTGCATATTTTTTTATCGTTTCATTTGAGAAGCCATCTCAAAAACTCGCGCTTCGTGTTTCATCAGGGGTTCCAAACACCTCGAAACAATAAATTCCATCTGTGTCCCGCTGTTTGGCACCTCCAATGAAACAATCGCACTAGTTTTTGATATATTACTTGAAAACCATTGCTGCATCATTTAATCTAAGTTTATCTTTAATAGGGAGCCATTGTTTACGTCCTCCAACATGGCGGCCATGACGTAACGTGCAAACCACCTTTTGCTGGTATAGACCACTTTCATAAATGGCTGCCGTATAAATATTCTTTTGTTTAAATTTAAATTAGCCCTACTGGCCTCGCTTGAGATAATGTATTCTTTTGAATTTTGTACTGGAGAACGAGGCCAGTAGGGCTAATTTAAATTTAAACAAAAGAATATTAATCCGGCAGCCATTTATGAAAGTGGTCAATTGCTCCAAACATTTGATCAATATAATAGTTTGCCAAAAAACGAAGGCATTCATAAGTAGCAGCAGCGTTTTGTCAATGCTTAATTCTAATGATTTGTTTTAACTTAACTGGACAGTTTGAAACAGTCTCAGTAATATTTTCGTCATAACTGAGGTTTGCATCCTGTCTTTGGCTAGAGTCTCGAATTGAAGTGAAGATATCTTTGTATTGAAGACGACTTATGGCGTTTGCAACACTTATCTTCTCTCATGCATCTTCACTATCTATATTGTTGTTATATGAAACACTTTTTCCGATTACCTTATTTCAAGTCGAAAGATGGCTTTAGTTTTCACATTGCATTTCCGACTATGTACATATTGCATACCTATTTTGTGCAAGTTGCAACCTTGTGTGCAGGAGTCTAAGCTACCTGTTTAGTAATGTTCAGACTTTCAATGATTCAGTACGAGAGAGTAAATTGACTCCTCCAATACGAGGCAATCGATGTGGCAAATTTATCTAGGGCTAGTCAGTCAATCATCCAATTTATGGAGAATAATTACGTCAGACACGAAAAGCCACTCAAAATCCACGCAGGAGAAGTAGCAAAGAAATATGTGGAAACGTATGCAGTGGCACGAAACCTTTAGGAAAGGGATCAACCAAAAAGACAGATTACTGAATACTGTGTTGGGTAAATAACCCAAAAAAGAGGCCAATTACGAAAGGATGGAGATATAAATAATTAAATAGATAATCTACATACCGCTGCAAGAAGGGTTATTCCAAAATGCTATTAATCTGAAAACGTGCCACGAAAAAATTAATCTCTCCTAATTGCCAAAAATTACATTTTCAAGTTTGTGGATTACTGCAATGCTTATTTCTTTTAAAAAGTCACTAGATATAAAGAAACGTAGTATATACCACACAGGTGAACGGTGCTTTTCGCGCGCGCTGATGTGCTAGTATGGAAATGATTGGCAAGTACTTTTGCGAGTCAAGAGTTAAATTTACGAAATGTTTTCTGTACGCTGACGGAAATAAACTAATTTTTTTTGTTTCGGTGTGGTATATAGTCAAAACAACTATTTATCTCGGTTTCAGTGAAAGATGTATATTTACCGCTACTTTATATAAGTGACATTGCATTAGTTAAATGTGAACATCAAGGGTGAAGTTCATTCTTATTACCTTTCAGTCGACAACATCTCAAAGGACCCATTCCTTTCCACCGATGGCCTCAAATCAAAGACGGCTCATTCATGAACTCGCTGTTTTTTACAACTGTGCAACCAGAAGCTATGATCAAGAACCAAAAAGAAACACTGTTGTAACTGCTACAAAGTGAGTCTCCTGAAATAGGGGTGGGGGGAAAGGTACTCATGAGAACGTTGGGTATGGGGTGTGCTGCAGAAGTCTTCAAGTCCTGACCTAATTTAAGACAAATGGCGATCAATTCCATGAATTGTGGCTTCTTGACTTCAGAGATCCTCGTTTAACATAAGGGGTGTGACCTGCTGTACGTAGATCGGCTGCTATTTTATAAACTGCACGCCATCTTGTAAGACCTGACTGAGGAATTCCTGGTGGCGAGGTTCTTGAGCTCACACAGTATGTCCTCTTCATCTAGTTTTCCATTTGAATCGTTTTCAAACATCGTTTCTGGTCTGCTTACTGATTATCAATGTGGCCTTTTAGCCTTCATCAGCCTTTTTCTACTATTTGAATAATATATCGCTAACTATGTAATCAGTTATAGGGCATGTCGTTGCCTTTTTAGGGAGTCTCGTCTTCCTTCTGCAAGATTGTCATCACAGATAGAGAGAGAAATCAACCCACCGCCTCCTCAGCCCATACCATTCCTGCCCTCAACACAGGAGTCTTCAAAAAAGTTAGTGATGGACTTAATTCACGTCAAGTTCGTTTAGTTGTGTTTGCAATATTACTCGTCTACGGAAAATTACATTTCAAGCAGAAGTATTAACCCCTAAAAATCACATAACTTTTATCTGCACCATAGAAATTATATACAAGATTTTTATAATTACTGGCTTTTTAGAGTTCAAAGAATTGTCTTTATATTCTGCTCAAGACGTCATTTTGAAAGCAGGTCAGTAATTTGTCAAGGGGGTAATCCAATTAGGTTGTTGTCCAGAATGCCATTCGTTTCGCCAACGTATCAGTTCGCCAACGAACAGTTCGCCAACTTATGAGGTCGATTCGCCAATGTCTGTCAGTTCGCCAACGCTTATATGTTAGTTTGCCAACGTCCAAAATAATTGTAATTACAAATGGCCAGAGGAATAAAATTTTACTTTTGATGTATTCACGGGTGTTCGTAGGTTAGTATCGTTTGAAATCGTTCGTTTCTCTCTCCCCAATCTCTCATTTCCTCGACGGCTGATGGTGTTTGAAAAAGACTTTGAAAACCATCCAATGCTTTTACCCATTTGAGTATAAACCTACTGTAAAACATTTTAATTTAACGTTTGCGTAGTTAAATAGCTATTGACTCCCAATAATTTGGTTGATTACGCGTTGTTTATTATTCACTTGTTGCACTCCGTCCCGCCTAGCTACAAAGTCAAACAAAATCCGTTGATCGATCGACGGCCAATCGTGTTTGAAAAAGATTCGAAAACCATCCATGGCTTGTACCCAGTAGACTATGCTCGTGGGAATTGAAGACCTGAAAAAAAAAAAAAAGCCTCGACCAAGAAAAAGGCTCCTTTAGGAGCCATCAAATTTGCAAAAGTTAATGACTAACAGTAAAGTAACCTTAAAAATTTGAGGGGAAATGGGGCGAATTAAAGGTTCATGATCGACCGTCGATCGATCAACAGACTTTGTTTGACTTTGTTGCTATGCGAGTGCAACAAGGGACTGATAAACAACACTTCTTCACGCGTAATCAAATAAATATAGTGGGAGTCAATAGCTATTTAACTTTTAAATTTAAATTTTATTCCCATGGTCATTTGTAATAACAATTATTTTGGAGTTGGCGAACTGACACGTAAGCAGTGGCGAACTGACTTTAGACTTTAGACTGACAAATCGACCTCATACGTTGGCGAACTGACACGTTGGCGAAACGACTGGCTACCGTTGTCCAATTTACGTTTTCAACTCTAATGCTGAGAATCTAAATACACGGTTCACGAGCAACTACTCTTATGGTTTCCGACCGCTCTATTCTTATTTGGCCCGCTTTCCAGCTCCAATTGATACGGCTTGAGTATGGAAACGTCTGTTCGTTATCTCCTAGGTAAGTGGCCAGGTTGCGAAGCATAATTGAAGATGGGGGCATCCTAGTCGAATTTCCCACGACCAAAGAACCCGTCAAAACTCTCAAATCAGACTTCTTTCTGAAATTTTCGCGGTCCAGAAATTAGTAAGGCGGAGTCGACACAATTCGGTCTGTGGCTGGTGGTGGCGTGATAATTGGGTAACATACTGTAAGCTTAAATGCTAGTCAACTGGCACAAATTAGTGTTTGCACGTTTTTATTAACATTAAAATCTGTTACTGTGCTAATGAAAGAAGATGTCGAGCCAACAAATCTAAAAGGGTGGTGATGCTTGTTTTTTTAACGTTATTGCTTATGCTTAAATCCTTGATTTTCTTTTGTTGTTGGGACGATAATAAATTAACTCTGTTGTAAGTGCAAGTGGTTCTACGCTACTGGTTTAACCACTCGCATAAGGAAATTTTTTTTCGCTTTTGAACAGTAAAAGCTTTGTCTCTTGACTAACCTTTTCGTTTGCAGGTTGTCTCAGGAGAGAAAAAAGGGCGCATGGGCACAACTTCCAGATTATTTTGCAGATGATTTCCAAGACTGATTTACAGGATGTTAACTTGAGATAATGAACTTTTAGAGACAGAAGTTAGGAGAAGAACTGAAGTGTGATCTTTATGGTTCTTTGCTTATAATTTGTTTACTCTCTTAACGTTTATTTTAAAAGAATTATAAACCCCCAGTAAGTATTTTCTGATGCCTTAAGAATTAGGATTCGAGCTACCGCTAGGTTATGGTACACTAAATTTTGTGGAATGGGAGTCAAGACTTACCAATAAACTCTATTATTATGAGTGTCATGTTGCTGATTTGGTTTGTATCTGCTTGAGCTACAAAACAACGTGAACAACGGTCACCATTATAAAACTACAAGCATCAGCATGGTCATACATGTAGGAAAATCGTAATTTTGCCCCTACTCATCTTCCAGGGTGATTAAAAAGTTCATGCTTTTTTTCCACAAGCCTTTTCCGTACATTGAATGCCGTTTCTCTGTTTCCCGCCTTCTTTTGTATATTTAGTAGTCGTCCTGTACTTATTCGCCTGATTACGTGATTTTATGCTCAGTGCAATACTGAGAAAGCACCTTGATGATACAGACCAGACCCCGCATTTTCGGTTGCCTTACATTCGGTAATGGCGCGTTAAAAATGGACGTTTCATGAACAAAACCTACTTGGAGCAGGTTATGTTTGCATTTAATATAAGAAACAGACTGTTAAACATACGTAACATGTAAAACAAACTTTATTACCGTTGGTACAAAACTTCGATGACGGCGATTCAGGTGGATAACATTGTCCCGATTGAGACGCCTTGAGAACTCTTTCATTAACGGGTGCTAACGGTGCTAACCATTTTCTGTAAAATGAAACTGCAAAAAATCAGTTGTTCACGTTAAGAGAAGAATGGTTTAATTTCATCATAAAACAAAAAAACTCACTGGCGCGGATCATAGTCATTTGAGCTCTAAAAGGTCAGTCTCAGCAGCGTGAAGGTGGCCGAACACAGTTTTCGCGCGCGCTTTTGCTGATGCAATTCAGTGCGCGCACAAGGACTGCAAAAAAACAAACATGCTGTTAAAAGAGTGGTCATCTTATTTACTCAACACGTACCCGCAATATCTATGCTAATTTTTTCTTTATAGTTGGCGCAGTGATTGATAGCTTTAGTTTTTTATTACAAAGACATGTTAGAAAACTTAACGGGGCAAATAATTCCGCCATTCTCAGCTTTTTCGTCGTTTTCGAAGAACTCAGTTAAATGTAGCGCATTCGTAGTAAGTAAAAAATTGCGATTGAATGGAAAATTGCTTTCTCGGAAATATGCCTATTTCTTGAGAACCACTCATTAGAATTTCACGAAATTTGGCACGAAAATACTTAAGGAAATAAGCAACGAAAAAAAATTATTCTTAACAAAGGAAATTCTAGATAATCGAGTGAATCTTCAACGAGGCATAATTAAAGATCTCTGTTCAATTGTTAGCAAAATGGTGTTAGCTTGTGAGTATCGTTACAAGCTCGTTGCATGCAAATTATAAAGAAAATCTTTTCATGTCGCCATGCCAACGGCACCCACGTCAGCTTGACTATCAAAAAACAACGTTTGTGTCGTTTACTTGCTTGCTGACAGTTTTGGCGACCGAGATATCAAGGGTTTTAGAGAAAATGGTTAAAGGAACACAGGTATCAAAAACTGTGTTCAGCCACCTTAGGAATATCGCTATTGGTGGCACGTCCGCTGGAAACTTGGTGAGCGAGTGCTCACTATTTTCTTGGTGAAAGTTAACGCTGCCATTTTTTTATTACAGTAGCAGCAGGCTGGGAAGAGAAGGTCATTTTTACCAAGCGAGGGATTGACGATCAAAAGAAAGGTGAAGGCAGGAGGTGGTACAATAGAAATTTACCCCTTGCCCCCTCCCCCCCCTCGACCCCTTTATAACGTATTATATTCTTTATTATTATTATTACCCCTCCTTCCTTTCTAACTTTAAATCAAACATGGCTGCCGGGAAACAGAAATCAAACCACTTGATTTGGCTTGTCTGGTTCACTGACGATGATATGTTCATAGGGCGTTGAGCACGTCATACGAGCTACGAGCGTGCCATGTTGTGCTAGGGACTGTGGGAAGGTATTTTGGGTAAAAACTGACTGAGAAACCCCTGGGGACGAGATTGTATATGACGTCACAATTTTGATCCCAGAAGACATCCAAGGGTCGTTTTGGTCCCTTGTCAGCGGTATGGTCAATATCACTCGTATGGTGGGTCGTATATGGGGGCCTATTATGTCCTCAATACCAATACTATACCATACCTTGGATTTAATCAATATCCTACACACACACATAGCAATATAGCAATTACAGCTATTCTTGCTTTTCACCCACGTGACCTTTTGCTTGACAACGGTTGCTATCCGCCATGTTGGTGTCTCTCGACAGGAAACAAATTGATCGAAAAGAGGAGCTATTGTGAGGAAACGTATGAGAGTTAACTATGGTTTTATGCATTGTGTGGGGATGTGGATCCAAAAGTAGCAAACATAAAGGTCTTGGATTCTTTCGGATACCCAAAATCATCACTAACCAAGGCGAAGAATACGAGGAACTGACTAGAAAGCGTAGGGAAAAGTGGATCAGTGCAGTAAGTCGTGGCGACACTGCAGAGAAGAATATCCTCAAGACAGAAAGAGTCTGCGGTCGTCATTTTCACCAAGGACAGCCTTCGAAGGACTTCGATCAATTCAATCCAGACAGGGTACCCTCCCTAAATTTAGGAGAGAAAGAATATCGACGTCCAAAGGACTTAAAAGCTTCTGTAGAAAGATTTGAGAGAGTTGAAAGGAGACGGAAGGCCGCCATTGAACAACAAGAGCAAGAAGCTACAAAGAAGAGAAAACTTTTAGAACAACGCAGTGATCGCATCTGTGATTTAGACTTTGAATCTGGGGCTAGTACATCAGAAACTACAGAGGAACAGCTAACTGATGGAATGGATACAGATAACTTTTGCGATGAGCAGAGAGCGAAGTGCGAAACTAAAGAGTTTGCACATTCCTCCACACAAACAGATCGAGCCCGAAGTGGCACCAACTGCTGCCAGTGAAGTGACTCAAACTGAAGAGTTTGAGTATTTATTTGAAAGACTTTGTGGCTATAAGGCACCTGGAAGAGATTTCTTCGATACCGACGACAAAGTGCGGTTTTATACGAGGCTGCCGTCCATCGAAGTGCTGATTAAAACATTCGAACATGTTGCACCTTCTGTGAACAGGAAAAGCCTTACTCTTGATAAATTTCAAGAGTTTGTAATTGTTCTGATGAAGCTACGGCTTAACGTCCCATTTCAAGACTTGGCCTACCGTTTTACTATTTCTGTTAGTACAGCTTCAGTGATTTTTCCTTCCTGAATTCGAATTATGGATGCTAGGCTCTCCCCACTTGTGTACTGGCCAGAGAGGTACCAGCTGTGGCACACTATGCCTATGTGTTTCAGATATTCATTTGGAAACAAGGTGACAGTAATCATTGACCGTTTTGAGGTGTTCATCGAAAAGCCTTCTAATCTTCTTGCTAGAGCTCAAACATTTTCTTCGTATAAACATCACAATACCATCAAAATACTAATTGATATCACACCTCAAGGGACAATTTGTTGTGTCTAAGGCATGGGGAGGTCGCGCATCAGACAAACATCTCACTGAGAACTGTGGTTTCTTGGAGAAGTTACTGCCTGGTGATTTAGTTATGGCCGACAGGGGTTTCACCATTTCTGAAAGTTTCAGTCTAAAGCATGCTAAGCTGGTGATCCCTGTCTACACCAAAGGGTTGAAACAGTTGGACCCTATTGATGTTGAGGAGACCAGAGGCATTGCCAACGTACGTATCCATGTGGAGAGGGTAATAGGGCTGCTCCGCCGCAAATACACCATCCTAGAAGGTATACTTTCAACAGATTTTCTTTCCAGTAATCACCGTGGAACAGTTGACTTTCAAGTTCCTTTAATTGATCGAATTCTGAGGGTGTGTTCAGCACTTGTTAACTTATGCCCTCCTATAGTCCCATTTTGACTGGGTATTTTACTTTCTAAGGATGGTTCAGAAATAGTGGAGCCGAATAGAATGTCTGTTGAACAACATACATGTGTGATCCTAGTTTCCAGGAACCCAAGCCTAACTTTATAATGAACTTCTTTCAGTTGAAATATGTTTTTTTTTTTGTTTTCCCTCTTTCTCTTGAAAATATTCATCAGCTCTGTTATCAAAATGCCCCCCTCCCATGCACAAACGAATGGTAAAAAATTTAGGCATAATATAACTGGTTAAGTGTACCATTTAATAGCATAATGCAGTAGAATGATTTGACAAAGTATCTTGGCTGAAAATAATGTATTTTTTTCTTCACTAACCATCTTGGACACCTGTCTAAGCTTTAATTTAATTGGCTGGAGGGAAACTTCCATAACAATTAGAGGGGTTCTTAAAACAGAAATCAGCCCCTTAAAGATGGCAAAAAATAGGTGGGGCTAAGTGATTTCGCACCCTGAGAAATGTGAAATAAAAATTTAAGTTTTCCCTAAAAAAGGAAATATCTTCGATCTAGTAACTCTTGACAGCACTGTGAGTGAAACTATGAAGCTCTGTCAGTATCAATAAATCCCCTAGCTGAACCCCCCCCCCCCCTCAGGAATACGAAAGAATTTGAACACCCTAAAGGCATAGCACTTGGGGGTAATTTATTGCCCAATTTATGAATGGGACAAGCACCCCTGTTTAAGGAGACCCCCACAAACTGCCCCCCCCCCCCAAAAAAAAGCCAAAAAAACAAAAACAAAAACTTGCATACTATCAAACAACTCATGCAAACAGAAAAAGAACTAATTTTCCAAGTGGTATGTCACTGGTAAATATTGGTATTTAATTATCTCAATGTCAGTTGGACCACCACCAGACAATATCCCATTGTTCAAATTTGGTATTGATTCCATCTTTGCAATAAATAGGGCAATAATTTCATTAGACTATCCTGGTAAAAATTTAATTAATTCCCAATATTTACCAATAATATACCACTAAAGCAAACACCTTTTTTCCCTGTGATATGAAGAATCTCAAATTCTATTGGGCCTATTTACCACAAAAGATATGGTCATCCAGCCCTGAGATCTATGACTAATTTGTTCCTTTGAATTCTTGCATCCTATAAATAAGTATTGCTCTAGGTTTGTCCATGTTACTACTAAAATACTGGGAAATTGCTCATCTTCCCATT